>NC_142934.1:94426078-94428578 GCF_046866305.1 Octopus bimaculoides | reverse complement strand
AGATTAAATAGTCAATGACCTCAGTCTTCTGTGTACTAAATATGAATCTAATACTAACATTTTGGATGACCGATACATACATAAGGGCAATGTGACCGAAATACATGCAAAATAGTCAAAGACAATGCGGCATATGTTTCAAAGCCTTAACCCACATTGAATCAAATAGAATTCAACAGATTGCAGACATATATAAAATACAGAATTAAAAATTATGACAGGCAACCAGTTCATTCAGATAATCATATCCGCTACTATCTACAGTTCACAATCTCGTAAAAAATTGTTATAATTAACAATTCTGGATTCTAAGATAATTGGAGACTGACTCAGGGGAAAATTCTTTTCTATGTAGAACAAGTAGAAAGATATATATTTTTTTTCAACACGTAAATACTGAACAGTATATATAAAGGATAAATTTCTGTTTAAGAGCAGAAAAATTTTCTGTCAACCAACCATGAGGTAATATTACCATGACGTAATATTATTATGAGGTAATATTACGATATGACGTAATCTTTTCTAAGTGTTTTTATATTTAATGGCAGAAGTACAAATATCTGACCAATTGAAAAAGTATATATTTGTGATGAAGATAGCAAAATGCAATATAACACAATAGATATCAAAAGACTGCTGATGTAGATAGTAAAAATATACCTAAGGCAAAATGTCTTCAATGAATTTGCAATCCAACATTTAAAACGTATAGTAGACAAGACTTACGTAGCTGTTTTATATAGCCGAATGATCAGGTTAATTATTTAAAATGAAATATCAGCTATATAATGACAGTGTCAATGTCTGAAAGCTACAATGGACAAAGCTTCACTGGCAAGTTACCGACTAGAAAAACAAAAGACTAATCCCTTCAGTCGAGATATATCAATATAATTAGGAATTAATGTAGATAATCTAAAAACATGTAGGGCATATACATCCTCATATTCATCTACATAGTAACATTTAATCAGGAAGGAAATCATTTTTGTTTTGTTTCTTTTTAGGAAATACATGTCACACTTCAATGTTTAATTATTAATCACTCTCAGTATTTCAAGTGAAATGCTGTAGATGTAAAACTGCAAATGATAATAAATCTACTACATAGAATGTGCTTGAAGAATTTGTAAAAGGGACAAATTTTTTCATGATATTAAAACTTTAATCTAACATTTACAATAAGAAAGAGGGAGATAATCCATCCTTACCTGAATATTTAAGTAGCCCACGTTTAGATATTCAGTAGCAATTGTTCTCTCCTCTAGATTCACTTCAGCTATCTCTTTTCAGTATCTCTTTTTTCACCGGGCAATTAGCTGTGAATATCCACAATTACTCACTCACATATTCTATCATATATCCAATATGATATAGCATTTATTTATATTTTACTTACAACTCCTTCCTTCTTCTCAACCCAATATCCCTTTGTTGTCACCCAGTTTCTTTCTACCATATAGTTCCATTTTTATACAAGAATAGTAGAGATAACCAGCATTGCTCGGGATTAATATAGCACAGTTTATATATATATATATATATATATATATATATATATATATATATATATGTTACAGTTATGTTGAAACATGTGATAATGAATATTACAGCGGAATAAAGAAAATTTGGACCTCAGAACTGTCTGCATTCAATAAAACAGTGGCCCAGAAGGTGGTTGGGTTTCTTGATTGAACGCTTCATGAGATCCGAGTCATTGAGGTGAAAACCGAAAAATACTCACAACCACACATAATTTCCACATAAACAGTGATGTAGACCGCCTCTACCTAAAACGTGAACAAGGCGGCAGAGGCTTAACATCGACCCAAAATATCTTTGAATGTCGCATCATATCCCCTCGGCAATATCTGTTGACCACCAAGTGTCGAAGTGCATTCCTTGACCAAATTTGCATACATGAGGCTGATGACATCATAACACTGGGAAGTCAGCTTCTTGAGCAACACTCTTTGTCTGATAACCTAGAATACATGCTCAAAGAAGTCGGACGACTCTGCAGCAACGTATCATTAGATGAAAGGATGAGCCTATATGAGCAGACGACTATGCATGGCTATGACAGTAGAATGCCACGTGATGAGTGTAACATTGATAATCAAAGCAGTTTATCATTGACCAATCGCTGGATTACTACCTCCCACTTGGATGAGTATGCAATCAAGGAATAAGAAATATCAACCAAGTACCTAATGCACAAACGGGATAGAGATGAAGGAACAGCCGTAAAATATGACAACAAATGTAGACTTTGTGAAGTTCACACTGAAGATATCACCCACATCATAAGCAGTTGTCCGAAAATTTCATCACAGTATTATCTACCGATGAGACATGATGTTGTAACTAGAACACTTTATAAGGAAATCCGTCGGAAGGATAATCCCGAGGACAAAGAAATAAGAAATAGTTGAAGCCATAGCCACTCATAATAAAAATACTGGTGGAATGTCCCAGTGAAAACCTCAATAAAATG
>NC_142934.1:94381078-94418578 GCF_046866305.1 Octopus bimaculoides | reverse complement strand
CCAGGCCAAGCAGGAATAACTAGAGTAGCGTCACAGTGTTTCGCCGCGTCACAAGTCCCAGAAGTTAGCTGGAAAGATTCTGACTTCAGTGTTCTAGGACAAAGATGGAATTCTCTCAGAAAATATCATCCAATGAGTCGCTGAATCAATGCCGAATACTATGCCTTTGTTGGACGAACTGCATGAAGCCTTGAGGTAGAAACGCCGTTGAAAGATGAGCTGTGGTGACCTGCTGTTGTAGGATGATGAACTAGCAAACACTGCACATGAAACGATGGAAAAAATTGCGGCTTTGGCTTCGAATTGGAAGATCACTCATCTTACACTTCTGTGTTGTCCCACTCCAACTATTCGGAAGTGATCGCTGCTACAGAGGCCTGGCTGTAGGCCCAGCCTTTCGAGTTCTTCTACATGGTTCAAAGAAAAACTGAAGGACCGCTACAATAAGTATGTCAACAAGTTTGTTGATTTCCGCTTATATTCTTTCTGTCCTAGCTTTGAGTTATCCATGCGATGCACCGTAGAACCTGTTGTTTATTTGTTTCTATATATACAGAGATACAGAGAGAAAGAGAGAGATGGACAGAGAGACATAGCGATAGAAAAAAGTGATAGAGAGAAGAACAGGTGATAGCTAAGTGTATTCAGTATAGAAAACACGCAAACAAACACATATGAAGTCTGATCAATAAGTATCAGGACTATCACCATAGTAACGAGGCTAAAGCATCCTGAGTGAAACTGCTTGGCAAAAATGGGCACTGAACTCTGCTGTTCTGCTGTGCATACTCTCTAAATTTTGACGTTCTAGCTCACTTCTGTTTACAGTCGTCCTTGACCATGACAGACAGGATTGTCAGAGCGATACCTGCTCAGAGGCCTGTGCATAGTTGCATAAAGTGTATGCAGAGGAGTGTATGAGCTGCAAACAAGTGTACGAATGGTTCAGATGTTTCCAAGATGGCCGAAAATTGTCGATATTGACGGACGTTCTGGCAGACCGGCAGCCAGCAGAACTGAGAAAAACATCGCAGATATGCATGCAGCTGTGTGGGGAAATCGTCGAATCACCATCCATGAGTTTTCAGAGGATGTGCAGATTAGTTACGGTTCGGTTCAGTCCATTATCATCGAAAATTTGGGAATGAGACGCGTATCTGAGAAGTTCTGCCAAAACGCATGTGCTTCAGTTGCGCAAGATGTCATTGATTATGTCGAGGACGACGAAAATGTTTGAAAACTTTGTGTTCGCCTCTTTGCAGTTATCGGCAAGCTTTGGGCAAAATATGATGTAGATTCTCTGCTCAGCTTTCTCTGTCATGGTTAGTGCGTCGATCACACACAACACACGTTCCTTCCAAGCACTGCTGTAAAGAACGGAAGTGAGCCAGCACGTTGAAACGTAGTGCGCATGCACAACGCAGATCAAGGACAATCTGTGCCACGCAGCTTTACTCTGCTTCCTTTGGCTTCATAATTATGGCAACATTCCGGATAGTTATTGATCAGATCACGTACATATAGATATATTCACATTTATACACCTACTGTAGTTGTAATAAAACTGATCCGCAGAGATACGAACCATAATAGACAGTCAAGTGTATATGTAGATACGGACGTGCTTGTGCATGTAGATGTGTGAATGTGTCCGCTACATTTTCGCGACTCAGTGGCAGTCAACATCGGTACTTGTTACCGGTGTTTGCATGGCGATTAAAAGAAAGAAAAAAAAAAGAAAACAAGAAACACCATGACACATTTAAGTACAACCATTAATGAACGGTTGTAATTGATAAGACGATGAGGTTGTTTATTTTATTTCATCCTTCTTGTGCGCTTTAAAGTGTTCTCTTTCTACTACGGCCTTTCATGAAGGATTAAGATACATTTCAAAGTGCGAGGTCATTGCGGGGGACATAACATCTTAATTGTTAGTTAAGATTATAAAAGAGAGGAACAGAGAGGGAGAAAGACTGAGTGATTCGTAAGTAGCATATCGATTGATATTTTGGATGAGGTTGATATAATTAGATGTGATATTCCATTGATGTATAGTAGTAGTAGTAGTAGTAGTAGTAGTAGTAGTAGTAGTAGTAGTAGTAGTAGTAGTAGTAGTAGTAGTAGTAGTAACTGCCGTGACAGTCGTAGTTGCTGTTATTTCTGTTGTAGTCGAAGAGTCATCTACATTGGTGTGAAAATGAGATTGTTGGTTTTAGTGTCTAACAAGGTTCAGACGGTGCGTTGTAAGACCACATGTTGATGCTTGTAAATCATTTGCTGTACCAGATAACCCTGTTCACATTCGTGCAATCACAGATCAAGTCCGTCTATGTAAGTAATTCTAACTGAAGTTGTGTAAATATATATGTCAATGTATCTATATATGCATCTAAATATAGTCACATATATACTCCACTACACATACATTTATAAATTTATATTTATACGTGTATGTATGTGTTTATATATATATATATATATATATATATATATATATATATATATATATATATATATATATGCATATAAACATACATTTTACCGTTCGCATTTTACTTGTTTTAGTCATTTGACTACGGCCATGCTGGGGCACCATCTCCAATGGTTTTAGTCGTACATATCGACCCCACGCCTTATTTTTTCTGGATCCTACTACTTATTCTATCATTCTATTTTGCCAAACCGCTATTATGGGGACGTAAACAGAACAGCACCCGCTGTCAAGCAGTGTCGAGGGGACAAACACACACGAAGACACACACATATATATTCAATGAGAAATAAACTATTGCAATACAAATATATTACTGTCTAATAAAATAGATTACTTTAAAGGTAGAAGTAATAAATATGAATATAGAGTAGTGACACAAGGTGCCAATATTCAATGAAAATAGCAGTCGATACATTTACGACGCTATAATAAAGCGCCACTGCGTATATACTGGCAAAGACGTGTGCGTGTGCAACATAAATGAAATTCTTTTTCTTTCCACTAGGAAGAACATTACATAAATGGACAACCCAGAAACAGATTATCCGGTACCTAGGTCTCGGCCTCTTCAAATACGTTTGTCAACGTAAAATTGATTAGTCTTAATCAGCCGGATTTGCCTGGACAATATTTCAAATGTTGCTACATCAATGCCAGTATACTTGCCTGAACGCTTAGCCGTTAACAGCACGAGAACATTGAAAAGGTGGTTATTTTACTGGAATATTTTATTTTTTCTTGAAGACTTCTACACTATCAACTTGCAACCAGCGAGCGAGCTTGTCACTGCCACTACAATTACCCGTACTTGCCTGTGTATAAGCCGCTATTTCTTTTGTTTACCTTTATGTTTTGATAATGTTATTTTTAATCTTATGTTAAAAAGCATAAAAAACCATATATGCTGAGTGCTTCCCGCGAACGGATTCCACAACAGCCGTTTCTGGCTCATTAGCCAATGGGAAATACTGAACAGAGATAACCCTGGGGAGATTCAAACTCGTATATTTACTTACACACATACACACATATGTACACACAGAGACACACTTACACACATATATATATACACACAAACACAAACGCTGAGGCACGCACATGTATAATATATATATATAAAGTGTATATATATATGTATGTATGTAAGTATGTATGTATGTGTATATATATATATATATATATATATATATATATATATATATATATATATATATATATATATATATATATAATTAAAGGTAAAACAACTTTATACCCTTATCCATTTATTACATTCAGTAGGGTAATTACCATGCAATGAAAAAGCACTTGTGTATTAATAATTGGGTATTCTACCAGCAGTATATTGGATGGATATTATCCCTTAGTTGGTTGGATTCACAACGTCTAACTCACTTGGAACATCGGTTGTCAAGCGATAGTGGAGAGGACAAACACAGACAGAGATTGTATATAAATATATACACAAACAGACACGCACATGCGCATACACACACACACATATATATTTATGACGGGCTTCTTTTCGGTTTCCCTCTACTATACTAAATCCACTCACAAGGCTTTGGTCGGCTCGAGGCTATCATAGGAGACACTCGCCCAAGGTGCCTCGCAGTTGGGCTTCAGCCGGAACCATGTGGTTGGGAAGGAAGCTTCTTACCACACACCCACGCTACCATCTGTAATATAGGGAGAAGGCCTGAAAATTAGGAGTGGGATGCAAGTGTATTACAGGGAAACCAGGGCACGCCTAGTACTTATTTTATCGACCCCGAAAGGATAGAATGTAAATTCAACCTCGGTGGAATTTGAAATTATCACTTGGATACGAACAAAATACCGCAAAGCATTCTGCTAAAGATGTTATCAGCTCGTTCTTATACACACACACACACACACACACAGTCACGTGTGTGTGTGAAAATATGCGTATTTTTTATTTATTGAGCATTTGTTTGATAAAATATATACCGATGAATTACTTTGGGCTTTATCGTGAACGAAATACCCTCAAAATTATTATTCAACTAAAGTTGTAAATTTATGTGCTGTCAAGAATAGAAAAAGGAAGCAAGTTTATATGTATCTAAGTCGAGGAGAGAGAGAGAGAGAGAGAGAGGGAGAGAGAGGGTGAGAGAGAGAGAGAGAGAGAGAGAGAGAGAGGGAAAATCAACGAGCGAGATGAAGAGAGAAGAATTGCTCAAATTTCTACGAAACGTTATCGAACCTGGGATCAAGAAATTGTAAATTAGACTTCTTAAGATCTCATCCATCTGAGATCACTGCTTTCCTTTTTTTTTCTTTTTTTGAAATGTAATTTTACTTGCTACAGTTAATAGCATTCACGTTATCCATCAAATGGACATCTTTAATTCATAGGCTTTCATGTAAAAAGAACATTTAGAATTGAACCAATCATGCATTTCAAGAACATAGTACTAAAGTAAGAAGCTGGTCAAATGTTTACCTGCTGTGTTATAGCAAAATATCAACGTGCATACGTAAAATGCTCAGATCAGAAGCAAAACTCTCTTATATGCTAGCATGAACACTTCAAAAACATCTGGTTTTTCGCTTTGCTCTATGCATTATGTATAGTGTGTATTTTAGTTAGAGAAGTATTTTCCGTTGAATACATGCGGGCTTACACCAATACAGAAGAGACATAGGTGATTGGGCATAAAATGGCGCAATCGTGTGTTTTATTATTTTTATTATATTTATCACACTTTCTCTCGATATATGTCTGCATATATACATACATTCAAACGTACATGCACGTATATATACTCACATTGAAATATTAATCAATATACATACATCTATAAATATGTATGTGCGTGTTTGTGTGTGAGCGTGTGTTTGTGCGTGCGTACATGTGTGTGTACATATAAATGTTAGCACCTATATTGCTAGAAATGAGAGTTAAAAATCCCTTAGAACCGCAAGAAAGCACATTTTCTGTTGTTCGTATATGAAAATATGCTTTTTTGCGTCTCTTGACTTTCTTAACTAATATTTCTACCAATATATTTGCCATCCGGTTCCTTCAGTCACAATTAGTGACAATTGAATTTTTCCTTCTGTATATTGCGTTTAATATTGCCTCTCATATACACATATGGTCCCTAAAAGCACTCACATGTATAACGTTGACAGACGGAAATCGACTGCTCCTCTCGCCGGAACTGTCAGATGACGTGATTTCTCCCTCCCAGTCTCGTTAGTAACAAAGGTCCGGTAACTGCAAAACACACGATTTTCCCTGTCAATGATATATATACAGAGCTGATGTCACGGATAATTAATTTAGACAGAGGCAGAATTAAATGCCTGCTGACTAAAGAATTATATCAACCACCGTGGTGTTAGGTTAGCTGCTCTCGGAGTTTTTATCCGTTTGTAAGGGAGATCCTGTACGATTCTAAAACTGTGTGGTTTTAATATTCACTGAGGCTGACGCTCCTAACATAACTTCCTATTCTCAAATCTCCAATTGTGTCAAATTTCTAGTTTTTGTCTTTAGTAACCTGATCATGTCACCGTTTGTTTTATTTTTTCTTTCTGTCTATCTATCTATCTTATCTATCTATCTATCCATCTATCTATCTATCTATCTATCTATCTATCTATCTATCTTTCTTTCTTTCTATCTGTATCTCTTTCTGTAGTCCTCAAACATTTAAACACCAAATGACCTGCAATTTCATTATACATATCTCATCGACCATTCAGAACTAACCTCAATCCTCCATGTCCACAAGCCAACTCTTGGTATTTATTGTAATAGATTAGTCCTGTGCAGCTACTATGGCATTTTCGGATTATTTTCTGAAATTTCCTTTGACAATTCAATCCCCCAAATACTTTCTTCCTAGTGTATCCGTTGCCTGCCAAAATAGGCCATCTAAGGTCTTGTGATTTTCTTCTTGATGCTCACCATATATTGTATTTGTATCCGTTATAATTTTTTATTCCTACTCCATTTCTACACCTCATTCTAAATACCTCTGAAAACTCTTCGTGTCAATATCAACACATTTCTCTACACCGATATGTCCTCTTCCAACTTTCGTTCTCCTTTTATATTAGCAATCTAATTTCCCCCAAGATGAATATTTCTCTTGATATACAGTATAACTCCTGCGATCGCAGTGCTTGTAAAAGCGTTTGTTGTAGTTATTTTTTAATGTCTTTTTGCTGCTGTTACTGTTGATGGTAATAGCTATCGTGCTGAAGATTTTGTTTGCAAACAAGAGTTTCCCCTTCAAAATCCTATTCATATTTACTGTCATTCATTCCGGTCGGGGAACACGAACATTCGGAAAACAACTTTTAAAATTTTGTTATAATTGAAAAAATTAATTAATTTCGCCCTATGGCTAATTAACAAATGGAAAACAATGACTCCTTGACAGTACTAGTTGACTTAAAATCAACAACAATGACAACAACTCAAACAACCATTATCACACCAACAGTAACGAAAACAAAGATGATGATGAGGAGGAGGAGGAGGAGGAGGAGGAAGAGGAGGAGTGGGAGGAGGAGGAGGAGGAGTGGGAGGAGGAGGAGGAGGAGGAGGAGGAAGAGGAGGAAGAGGGGGAGGAGGAGAGGGGATAATTACAAGAAGAAGAAGAAGAAGAAGAAGAAGAAGAAGAAGAAGAAGAAGAAGAAGAAAACGATATTGAATAGTTACAATCGCCAGGAGTGATGCCATGTGGAATGTAAAAGACATGATATTTAGCGATAAGTGAACACAAGTTAAGCATTTATTCAAACAAATGTTCTGGGAACAAAGAAAAAAATGTGCTATAAACCATTCACTGATTCCATGAATTCGTAATAGAAGCATAATAACACACGCAAAATGTTACACTCTCATTCGCAGATCAAATACTCTGACTAAGTTAGTGTGCAGCACTATACCAATCTGTAACTCTGCCTCAGTCTTCCAACCTTGCGCCATACTAATTTTGAGAGTTCTAAGACAAAAAAGACACCCACATTATATGTCTGCTTCGTATAATGTAATAGTTTTGAAACGGTCTTCTGACCTCGGGTCACATTCTATTGTTTCCCATTACGCTACTCCTAAAACGCTTTCCTACTCGTTAATCAGCACAAAAAGACAATAAATCTCGCTCTACAATTGCACGATAATAAGATTCTAATCAGATTTGAACAGCAGAGAACGGTCAGCTTTAACACATCGTCCCACTTGACATTTTCCTCACTACTGTCCTGCGAAAAAATATGCCAATGTCTTTTCGAGGAGATCGTATTCCCTCAGTAATTTCATATTTTCTGTTTGTATGCATCTCTCTATCCACAATGGTTGGATATTTCCCAATTATCAACCATTGCTCCTTCGACTGGAAAGTATGAAGTGAAAAAATTGGCATATATGACTATTGAATTATTAAAAAAATATTCGCATAATGATGATTCAAGTCAAAACAGAATCTGTAAATGAAATATTAATACTAAACGGACATAAACATAATAATCAGCGAAAACACAAACGATTATATGAATTTATGAGACGTTCCAGTCACATTGAAAGGTAAATGTGCTAAGCACTGTCGTTGGTTGGCATCAGAGAACGGCTTCTCCTTTCAAATAATGTCTGGCCATAATCCACCTTCATTTATTAGCCCGAGATGATTTTCTATGAGATAGCCAGTCATTCGAAATCGTTGTGGCTTGTCAGATAAGATATATCTGATACAATGTTCGCATCCAACGTTCTTAACGTTATGTAGCTGGAAGGAATATGGCATTGCAGTGATTTCAACATTTTCATCAGTGGCTGCATGGATAAAGGCTGAATTAGAACTTGATATCAGAAATTGCAAGAAATATATTTATTTAAATCACATTCGTTAAAATAATACATGGGTGAAAAAAAAACAATTACAAATTCCTTTCAACACACACACACACACCGACACACAGATACTCACACACACATACCTACCTACCTACCTACCTACCTACCTACCTATCTACGTACCTACCTACCTACATACATACATACATACATACATACATACCTATCTACGTACTTACGTACGTACCTACATACATACATAGATACATACATACATACATACATACATACATACATACATACATACATTACACACACACATGCACAAATACCTAGATGATGTTGATAAAAGTTCCAATGAAGGAGCCTTGAATCTATGTTAGAATCCGGCTCTTTCTCTATGGACAAGAAATACAGAAATGAAACTGATTGATAACATACATACATATATACGTACATACATACATATCGGATATCCTATACCAGTATGGAAGATACAACCCACATCAGTAGCAGCTGCCCCCAAACAGTCTACGAGATACTAACTACGTCTGAAGCATGATAGTTGCAGATACTATTTATATTGCTCTCCACAGGAAGGACTACCGTGACGAATGCGTCAAAGGCATGTCAGAACCAGCAGGTATTCACACCTTTAAAAAGAAGGAATACTGGTGGAAAATGTCAATACAAAATCAACTCGGGACAAATATAACAACAGACTTAATATTGTTTTATGGGACAAGGAACAAAAACCACGCACAGTCGCAGAGGTCCAAAAACATGAGAACATTTGTATATAACGAATTTATGCGGAACGTACAGCACACCTGCCCTGACTAGGAGTTCTAATCTGTACCTATCATCATAGGTGCATTAGGTTATGTACAAAGACGTTTGCACATAAATCGAGAAATACTTGCTTTCACGGAAAAAAAGAGCAAAAGAAACTGCCGTGGATTGTCAAAATCCAATCTATTAGTGGCAAGGTGAGGATTTGTAAGACATTCCAAAAATTCTCCATGTGAGATTCTAATGTGAATAGATACACACACATGGGCGTACGCATCGACAGTTCAAGCAAGCGATCAACTTGAACTCTCTCAATAAGAACTTTAGTTACACTCAAAGAAAAATCATACTTCCATCCATCCATCCATACATACATACAATGATATGTATATATATATATATATATATATATATATATATATATATATATATATATATATATATATATATATATATATATATATATATATATATACATATTATAAAATGATTGTGCCCAGTGCACAAATATTCACTATTCCCTTTTCGGTTCCTATTTGTAATCACATTAAACCAACATGAGTCCATGCAATCGGAGACACTGTAAAACATAATATAAAGAGAACATCAATAATGACAGAAAAGAACATGCGCTAGGTCCTTGTTCTTTTAATTATATGCATGTGCCTGTATATGCATGCAAGTATGTATGTATGTATGTATGTATGTATGTATGTATGTATGTATGTGTGTAAGTGTACAACAACATTATAATTTATAAATTTCAAAAGAACATGAAATGATTCTATTTTACAACAGCTGCATTTGCTTTGAGACTTACCGTTCCAAAAAACTATCCTTGTGAATATGTATATATATATATATATATATATATATATATATATATATATATATATATATGTGTGTGTGTGTGTGTGTGTGTGTGTGTGTGTGTGTGTGTGTGTATGTGTGTGTGTGTGTGTGTTTGTCCAAACGTACATATATCTGTGTTGAACTGTAACTAATTTTTTTGCGATTTGTATATATTGCTCCGTCACATTACACCATAAAAATATCCTCCGTCTTTAAAACGATCCTACACGTAAACACACACAGTAAAGCGCTTACAGCAGGGTTTCACACAGTTCCTGAATAATTATTTACTCTCAGAAGGGATTGATTGGAAGTAGGAGGCACTTCACCATTGACTAAGGAGAGGAGCTGAACCACAAAGCCGAGGAATGATAATTGTGCTTCTTAAGTTTTCAGGCACGCCCATACACACGCATACGTGTGCACGTGTGGTGAGGACAGACGCACTCATACATATACGTATGTGTGTATATATGTTCACATATCACAGCTATTGGCACAATTATGAATGGGTAAATACACTAAGTAACCTCATGTGCACCTGACACAAGTCTTCTCCTACATAATAAAGAAAACAATAGTTTCTGATATTATTCAAATATATCTACGTTGCAACCATCACTTGTCATAATTGCCAGAAGTAAGAATATCTACACTTTGTATGCCTAGATATAAAATCTGTGACGTCATTCGTATTATTACCTTTCAGGTTTCACATTATCTTTTGATTATATTCATCATTTTAGAAATTTTAACGATCCTATTGTCAGCAAACCTCCTTGAAATATATTAAGATGTATGTTTACACATCAACTATATCCCTCACACCAATTCAAATAAATCTTTCCAACGAATTGTCTTCGAGGGAACTGAAAATGTCAGAAATTTGAATGGCAGTAACGATTGTGCGATGGTGAAATGAAAGATAAACTTCGAATTTCCTAAAATTTCTTTGATTATGATATTTAAAATATTGTCGGGAGACACAGATTATGGAAAATTCAAACTCTATCAGACACATCTAAGGTTACTCATTAGAAACTTATGCCTGTGGGTGAGGATTGTGTTTGTTTCTGCATAGTTTCCCATATACGGATGTGCATGCGTATTAGTGTATCTTACGGCAAGATTCAGAGATCCCTTAAACTTCAATTCTGCTCCTTATCCTTCCCACTTATTTTTCTTATTCTTAACTTCTGTTTCCCCACTCATCTCCCGTCATCCTACGACAAACACGCCTGTTTCCAAATATTTCCCTTCTACACCAGCGCTCCCATCAACACCATAAGCAGGAAATCATGATCAGCATCAACCGCCGGTGCTATTTGCTATTTATTACGAAACCATTTACAGGATTCATTAATACTAAACTCAAGATTCTGAATCTGGCAGTCCGCATTAAGATTATTGGTGAAACTGTTGATGCAGTTGCTGCTGTTTTTGACAGTTTCATCAGTGAATGAATAGTCTGACTCCGAAGTGAAGGGCTCTTTGCTCTCCTCCTTATCTCATTCTTCACTCACCAATTCATTCCTTCGTCTACAATTTACTCTCATTTTCCGCTGTTCAGCAATACAGAACATACACTCTTATACTTAGTATGTCTTTATCACCGTATGTTACTATTCCGTCAGATCTCTCTCTCTCTCTCTCTCTCTCTCTCTATATATATATATATATATATATATATATATATATATATATATATATATATATATATATATATATATATGTTCTTCAGTCTATATGTACAGCAGTTCATCTGTATTTGTTTTAATTCTTATATCAATTCTGTCGCTTCTTTGCTTTCTTTCTCAGACTGTATCTCTTCTCTCACTAAATAATCCTGTATATTTTTACACTACAAATATTGCTCTTTATTTATATTTTCTCTTCAATTACCCGTTTTCTTATTTGGCCGGTTCAGTCTAATCTATCTGCTACTTTTACTGCCATTCTCTCTCTCTCTCTCTCTCTCTCTCTCTCTCTCTCTCTCTCTCTCTCTCTCTCTCTCTCTCTCTCTCTCTCTTTGTACAAATGTGTGTGTATATATATGTATATAGTATGGGGGTTTTTTTTCATAGGTAATCTAAACGATTATGTACGCTAGGTAAGCGTTGTAACGGATAACTAGTGAATCCATTCTCCGCTTCTTTTTTCTCTTTCTTTTTCTGTTGCCTTGTCCTACACTGCCTGGTCCACACTCTCATGTCTCTCCTCCTGTTCCGTTTGTGGCTTTCTTTGGGTGCACCATGCCTTCATGTGGCCTCTTCTTCCACATGTGAAACACACTTGCGGCCTACCCTCCACCGTAACTCTCAATCTCACATCTTCTGGCAGCATAATCCCATCCACCACAGTATTCAAGTCCTTCGTTGTTGCCTGAATTGTTAATTCGATACCATATCCCCAGTAGTTCATTTTGTTGGTCCTCGTAGCCTTCAGAATCTTCCCGTTTTCATATTATATGTTATGGCTGTCATCAGCAATTCTTCTTTCAATTCGGGTGGCACCTTACCTACTCGCACCTTGGCCAAACGTTTACCGCAGTACGAAAGCAAGAGCACCCATTCCTCTGTCCTTATTGCCACTGTGGAGTGCCTTATTGCTTCCTCCTCCGTTGTGAAGCGCGTAAATCTTTTTATATTCTTAACACATTCCTGTATGGCCTCTATTGGTGCAATCTCTATCTTTCCTGTGGCTGCCTTCATGATTTTAAATACAACCGTTCTTTTTTACACGTTGGCCGATAGCTTTTCAGGCGGTGCTAGCTTCAAAGTGCTTCCTCCCCCGCGATCAACCTCCCACTCTCCTTCATCCTTCCATGCCCCACTCCAAACTTATGGACCCCCAACTCTCGCGCGTCCATCCCCTCCCTGCCCGCTGCAGCCGCACAGCTCGGGCCCACCTCCGGCACAACCTCCAGCCTCCCACAATGGGAGGCAAAACAACAATTGACGAATCAACAACGGCAACAATTCAAACAACAATTCAGTAGACATATCAAGATAAATCCACGCAACAACTTCGCAGAGACGAAATACCGCTAAGCATTTCACCCGGCATCCTTAAAGATTCTGCCAGCTCGCCGCCTAACTAATGGACAAAATGATGCATGATTATTTCGGAGTTGTAATAATAGCTTTGTGGTCGAAATACAGAAAATTTGTGTTAGAATACAGAGATACAAGAATTCATTGGCCAAAAAATATGAAGTTACAAGAAGGACCTGTGATATATATATATATATATATATATATATATATATATATATATATATATATATATATATATACATATATATATATATATATATATATAAATATATTTTGGGGAATAACTGATGGATTTTTCCCTTATGAGGTTTTTTTCATGCTAGCTACTTGATAAATTCTTATAAAAGAATTCATCCTATTATTAATTAATATTATAAATATATATATATATATATATATATATATATATATATATATATATATATATATATATATATATATATATATATATATATATATATATATATATATATATATATATATATATATATATATATATATATATATATATAAGACGCTTTTGCTTTCCATACCAAAAGATTGAAAAGGTATGAACAGCGACTTTCGCTGTACGAGAGTACAATTCGAATACTGCCTGGCGACACGGATGTAGGATGCTGTAAACTAAAATAGTTACATCCTTCCACATGCCACCCGTACATGTGTACACAAGAACCAAAATATATCCGTATCTTATTTCTTACAAATTATATCTTATTTTAGTTATGAATGTTTTATCGTACTTTATTCTATTTACCCCATTTAAATATCTGCAGCTTATAAAGTTTTTTTTATTACTTCAATTAAAACACAGTATTTCGCACCAAACTACCTCTTCTTGTAATTTCAGTACCCTACTCCAGCACTCGTTGTAATATATTTGTTTAGCATTTATTTGACTCCCTTTTTTTCTATTCACGTTAAACTCCTGTGGCTAATGAACGAATGAACTTAGTATATTTATTGTTATTCAACCGTTTTTATTTATATTCCTTCTGTATTGTTCTTATCGTTTTATATTCTTAATGTATTTTTGTAAGATTAGTATTAGTAGCAGCAGCAGCATAGGCAGTAGTAGTAGTAGTAGTAGTAGTAGTAGTAGTAGTAGTAGTAGTAGTAGTAGTAGTAGTGGTAGTAGTACTAGTAGCAGCAGCAGCAGCAGCAGTAGCAGCTTCAGTGAGCACAGCAACAACATGAAGAGAGTAAAAATTAGAATATCATTCGATGGAGATGAGTGATTTATTTGACTATTATTCTTTCCTTCTCTTTGATTTCTGTTATTCAATTTATGTTGGTCAAAACTTCGATGGCGCAGAGTTTTAATGATAGGGATTTGCGGTTTTAGTCCACAGTAATTCTTGTTTACTGGTGTTTAGAAATTTCGTTAGCGTTACGAGATAGTGAGAAGACAGCCGAACAGTTTCATGTAAGAGATGACTGACATCTGGTTGTTTTACATTCCAATGTTATCAGGCTGGAGGACAAACGGCTGATGGTGACAGAAAGGATGTGCGGTGTGTATATACGAGTGCGCGTGTATATTGTATACGTAAATAGCCATTTCTGTTCTATAACTGTGTGAAATCGACATTACTGCCTGTACTCTGTGTTGATCAAACACTGTTCTTGGCGCCATGCTGGTTAATAGTGTTTATCAAATCAGACTTTACAGATACTTATTCAGCAGATTTATTTTGAATCTGTTGCAAAATTGAGACCTTCACCAAACAATAAATGCAGCCGCTTGGCGGCAGGTGATATCTCTAGGGACACTACCATACGTATGACCGACCAAGATAGATATATATATATATTGTTTGTTAGCACTCCGTCGCTTACGACGTCGAGGGTTCCAGTTGATCCGATCAATGGAACAGCCTGCTCGTAAAATTAACGTGCAAGTGGCTGAGCACTCCACAGATACGTGTACCCTTAACGTAGTTCTCGGGGATATTCAGCGTGACAAAGTGCGACAAGGCTGATCCTTTGAATTAGAGGTACAACAGGAAGTAAGAGTGAGAGAGAGTTGTGGTGGAAGAGTACAGCAGGGTTCGCCACCATCCCCTGCCGGAGCCTCGTGGAGCTTTAGGTGTTTTCGCTCAATAAACACTCACAATACCCGGTCTGGGAATCGAAGCCTCGATCGTATGACCGCGTGTCCGCTGCCCTAACCACTGGGCCATTGCGCCTCCACATATATATATATCCATTAATTATAACACCATAACAAGAATGCTTATTCATAGTGATGATGATGAGTATGTTTCTATTGGTCATTACTGTTATCATCAACTATATATATATATATATATATATATATATATATATATATATATATATATATATATATATATGTCATTGGTATGATGTTAAAATTGGTGGATTAAAAATTATTGCTACAATAGTTACAATATGATTAGGATTACTTGCAGTAGTTTTGATACCCATATATGCATATATACATAGTATATGAATATATAAATATATGTATGTATACATGGACATATATATCTTAGGTGCTTTCTCGTATACGAGCAAAGCCATTGCTAGAAAGAATCACTGACGCCCTTTTAAGGTTCTTCAGGCCGACCAACGATTTGCACATCCTATTGCGTAATGCACAGCTGTGCTGACTGGCAGAAGGAACAAGGACCACAGTATGAACTCTTTCAACTCACCTTTAGACAGTTTGCAAATGTTTTGTTGTGAACAATAGCAGTATCACTATTTACAATGGGTTGATTCCTGTGAGTTTACTGTTGACTGACGAGGCCTACACGACTCACCCATTTCCTCCCATAAATCACGCACATAGAAAGCAATACTCCCTCATTTTCGACAGGTTCATCGCTTTTAAGCCTTCTCTTATAGTATATGCATGGAGTCAAAGTGGCTGAATTACTTTCGAGTGTTGGACCTCACGAGGCAAAGTGGCTGAGTTCTTTGGGAATGTTGGGTTTCACAAAGGCAATGATTGAGATATTTGGCATTATGTCGTGCTAGGGAAGAAGACCCATCACACCGAGCAGAATCGCAGTCACGGTAGATACAGGTGTCATGCAAATATACACGTAAACGCACCCCCAGCGTCATGCAAATAGCACCCGTGCCAGTGACTCGTAAAAACACTCATTACACTCGGAGTGGTTGGCGTTAGGAAGGGCACCCAGCCGTAGAAAACCATGCCAAATCAGACTGGAATTTCGTGCAGCCTTCCAGTGTGCTAGCCCAGTCAAATCCTCCAGCCCATGCCACCATGGACAACGAAATTTAAATGATGATTGTGATATATATATATATATCACGGGTAAGCGGTGAGGGGTCAGGTGATAATAGAGGCAAATGAGATATTTGGTTTGGTTAATAAAGTGCACGAACGAAAAAAGTACTTCAAAAAAGTTTAACATTTATTATATAGTACCAACAAATTAGAAGATATCATGAATCACAGCACTTCCTGCAACTTTTAAGAAATATTTACATTGTTTACTTCCGTTAGTATTTCCTGTTGACTCTAAGATACGAAGTTTCAATAAATACTTGTGAAATGCTTTTACATTGCATTTCTGATGTTATGACATTTAGTGAATGATTTGAAAATACCAGTTAAACACTGGCGTCGATCTAATTGACAAGCTCCCTCCTAAACAATTTCATGCCTTGTGCCTAAAGTAGAAAGGATTATGATGATGACCATTATCATCATCATCATCATCGTCATCATCATCATCATCATCATCATCAAAATCATCATCATCATCATTATCATAATTGTTTTCGTTGTAAAACAAATGAATGTTTCTTCCAGTTATAAAGGCATCTTAGAAACAATGAAAGGATTAATAAATTTGCTGACAAACTCAGATACTCAACTCTAGGAATTACGAACTTGGAGACGCAACAGTAAATTACACTATGATTGACTTGGTATGAGATACCAGATTTACTTCAATAGATTAGAACTTAGAGCAAAAGTTTTACTGCGGGGACACAAGGCATTTAAACATTTGCTTGTTAGTGCCGTGAAAGCACGCAATGATCAAGAATACTCTATGATAAAATTAATAATAATAATAGTAGTAATAATAATAATTCTGTGCACCGGCTGCCCGCTAGGAGCAACGATTCTTACTTTTCAATACATGACAACAAAACTACTTTTACTAATAATAAAAATCATGCTGTTGGTAAAATCAAAATTCTGACATATTATTTATTATTTGTTTATAACTGGAAATAAAACGCAGAAGTACAACAAAATAATCCTTGATCAATTGAAGTCGAGCCAAAAATCCCTATCAGACATTCAAACAAGCAGACAAAAGAAAAATAACATAAAAGAACATATAGCAAAAACTAAGAGGTAGAAAAACAAACAAAATAAAAAAACGAAGGATAAGGCAATAATATGAAAACTTAATTAAATTAGCCTCCCTTGGTTTGGCAAAAGAAATAAAAACCTTAACAATTGAACTCGACCCGAAGCAGTACAAATTTGACAAACAGCTCAAAGATTTGTTTGCAGGGTATGACCTGGGTTTGACATCAACAGATTTAAAGGTTTGAGATGTATAAATTTGAGATGTATAAATTTGAAAGAATATTAATATAAATATAGTGAGATAGAGGGGAGAGAGAGAGAGAGAAATCTCCTAGCAAATCAAAACAGATATACTGATCACTCGCTCATACACATACGTGCACAGAAGCATATATGCACGTACGATCATTGACACACTCGTCAATCATGGTTTAATACACACACAACTACACACGTGCATGAACATATTTGAAATAGTATTAGGAATAAAGTTAGAGTAATCTGAGTTTAGTTTAAAAGAAATACATTTATCCGGATATATATATACATATATATAATAAGGTTTAAATTATTATTTGACAGAATGATAACTATGACTGATATGCGTTGTTGTACGCGGTTTGAATCTAATTTGTGTTTCCTTTTTTGTTTTCACATCTTAAAAAAATTAAACTATGTTTACATTTATTTTTTTTTACTTCTGATAGAGATGGATCAAATCTCATCTTTGAAACATTGCGATTTTTTCAATGATATTAGAAACG
Organism: Octopus bimaculoides; assembly: GCF_046866305.1. NCBI lineage: Eukaryota > Metazoa > Mollusca > Cephalopoda > Octopoda > Octopodidae > Octopus > Octopus bimaculoides. Next base: position 94,400,463 of record NC_142934.1, on the reverse strand, counting down.
ATTCACTTCAATGGATTGGCAGCATCATTACGGAGACGAGCAAAATATCACACATTATTTACTGCTATTTTTTTATATCCTGATTTCAACTGCTGCCGAGATCAAATTTCCTTGTGGGTGTCGTCAAATATTCTCCACCTAAAATTGCTAGCCTCGTGCTTAAATAAAAAACAATATCATCATAAATATACGCGTGTGTGTGTGTAACTTTTATTTTTATTTTACTCTTCTATCTGTGTCAGTCATTTGACAGCAGCCATGCTGGAGCACCGTCTTGTAGGGTTTTCGTGGGAAAACCCCGACTCTAGGACTTATTTCTTTAAAGCCGAGTACTTATACTCACGGTTTATGTTGCCGAACAACCACATTACGGAGACGTAAACGCAACACTGGTTGTCGAGCGGCGATGGAGGAAGAAACACAGACACAAAGACATACACGCACACACACACACACACACACGGATATATGCATACACACACACAAACACACATTTATACGTACATATATATACATATATATATATATATATGTGTGTGTGTGTGTGTGTGTGTGTGTGTATTTCTGTATGTATATATATATATATATATATATATATATATATATATATATATATATATATATATATATATATATATATATATATATATGTGTGTGTGTGTGTGTGTGTGTGTGTGTGTGTGTGTGTGTGTGTATTTCTGTATATATATATATATATATTCGAAACAGCGAGCAGTTGGAGCGACGTGTGAGAACTTCGCATCCGATTAACATTTCCTATTTATAGTTACCTGCAAAAAATATGATAGAACCACAAAGTATATATAAGTCAACTTTTCTAAATAATTTATTCGTCAATATCAATAAAATATGTTTATCCATAGCATTTTGAAAAGTTAAAATAAGAAAATTTCTACCACCGTTACTTAACTTTTGTCGATTAATGTGCATATTTCTAACATAGGCGCAAAGCCAGAAACTCATGGGAGGCGCTACATGACCACAGTGAACCCAAACTTAACTTGGACCTTATTTTATCAAAAACAAAAAGATGAAAAGCGAAGGTGAGCTTTTGAGAGAATTTTATGATTAGAAGATTAACAAGCAGAAGAAATGCCACTGAACATGTTTCACAACTGCCTAAATTTGCTTCCACCTCGCAACTTTTACTACCGGACACAATATTATCAAAGCAATTGTTACCTCGTGACGCTATGAGGAAGCTATTTCCGGTAGACACACTTTGTTTTAAACTTAAAATAGTGGTTAGCTATTACAAAGGTGTATAGTGATTAATATCTAATATGAGACGGGAAATCAGTTTGAAAATTATACACTTTGGAGTGTTTAATTATGAATTCATGATGTCAGGCGCTTTGGAGAGTTTAATAATGCATTTTGAAATGGTTCGATATGAAAATGTACTTTGGAGAATGTGGTATTGAAATAATATCATAGTAGCAATGTATATCGATGATATATCATATTTGGGAATGCGTTATGAATTTTAAAATAATTTCACTCTGATACTCTGCTTTTAAGTATTATTTTATTTTCAAATGATTTCATTGTGATAATGAACTTCTGAATTATCTAAGATTGCATTTTCGTATTCTCAACCATATTTTTCGCTACCTCTTTCTGTGGTATATCGTTAACATTCTATCTCACATATATATATATATATATATATATATATATATATATATATATATATATATATATATATATATATATATATATATATATATATATATATGTGTGTGTGTGTGTGTGTGTGTGTGTGTGTGTGTGTGTGTGTGTGTGTGTGTGTGTGTGTGTGTGTGTGTGTGTGAAAGTATGTATGTATGTATGTATGTATGTATAAATATGAATGTATGTGTGTATCTATGTAGGTATGTGTGTGTGTGTGTGTGTATATATATATATATATATATATATATATTCCCGAGTGTCATACTAATACATCCTTTTATTATTTACACCACCTGTCCTCGTCTGTTGTTGTTTTTTCGTATATTCTCCCATATATATATATATGTATGTATGTATGTATGTATGTATTTAGTGAAAATTTAAAACAAAACAAAAGACGAAAGATTAAAATCTTTGCAGAGTTACATTTCAAAACCATAATGATATGGTCTTGCACAGAATTCTTTTACATAGTAGTAGAGTCACCTATGATAAACAATTTACAGATTTTAATGTAGATAAGAACATGAGTATAATCAAGGAAGCTTCAAATGTAGACAACCACTGAGGTATCTGAGCAGTTTAGTTAATTAAAAATCCTTATCCTGTAATATGAGTCTCTTACTACACTGCGTGTGAACGTGGGATGAGGTCACCGTTCACAAGGGACGTGGTGAACTCGTTGGTCAAAGCCGGTTCAAAACCACTCCAGTGAATGTCACTGAAATTACACGTACATGGTATAAGATGTAACGATTCTATCAACATCACAAATTTTACAGCTCTTCCTGTCAGCCAAAATCATTGTCCAAATGATTTTAAATACATTATTCCATAGGTCACTGTTAGCCGTCTTTAGAGTCCGCAAATTCTTTGGCCAGAATCAGATCCACCATCTCAGTAAAAGTTTACTCAAGCATTTTAGCTTCAAACGTACAGCACCAGCGCTATTATTGATTCATTATCATCTATGTAAGACACGCTCTCCACATCTCATATCCATACGTCACTAAACCTCATTCCATTCTATACACAAATTGTCCAGTTTTAAGAGAGTAGTATGTGATCTTGGAGATAATTCAACAAATAGAGGTTCTTTCTTTTTAAGGATTCTTCACCATTACGTGACAATCGATGAATGGTTGTCGCAATATTGATCTTGATGCTATTTAGCGTTGAGTGAAAGAACCTTGACTATATGTTTCAATATGTTCATTTGTTTTCAGATGCTTACTTGTATTTAACGAAACATGATGCCATTTTCTAGCCAATCCAGTCCCCACGGAATGCCTTCTTCTTCAGGAACGCTTTAATTGATGCTATTTATTATAGTGAATGTACATTTTGTGCGATATTTAATATCTCCTGTTAGATAATAATACGGTAACAAATTATTAGTTTGACATTTGGTAATTGGTTTGTAAACGTTAACTTAATAACACGGAATGGCAACAACTATAAAACATGACATAACGTAGTTATAGTCACCAGCTGCTAAATATCTTACTTTGCCATGTGATGTGTGAATCTTGATAGATTTTTAGGTTCTGCATTAATGAAACAGCCAACTTTAACTCGTGCAAGGTAAGTTTAAGTGCTGTCGAATGATATTTCACAAATTGTTTTTGATTTAGACTATATATACGACATAATAATAATAATAATAATAATAATAATAATAATAATAATAATAATAATAATAATAATAATAATAATAATAATAATAATAATAATAATAATAATAATAATAAACACTATGTGCAAATCGAAATATGGTACCCTAGGCATAACACCTACATTAACTTCTAACTTTTTGTCTCATGAGGTCTCTGGGTGAGACTTGGATCCAACTTGTAGAAATGCAAAGCAAAAGTCAAACATAAAATAAAATAATAATAATAATAATAGTTATAATAAGGGTTTGAATGCCACAAGGAGCAATTTTGGAAGAGGAGAGAAGTCGATTACATCGGTCCCGTGCGAAAGTGGTACTTAATTAATAGACCACGAAAGAATGAAAGGCACACTCAGCATCGGTTGAATTTGAACTCAGAACGGAGCGACGGGCGAAATACCGCTAAGCATTTCGTTCAGCGTTCTAGTAATTCTGCCAGCCCGCCCCCTTCAATAATAATTGAGTTAACGTTATTATGCTGTTGTTGTTGTTTAAGTTAAAAGAGAACTACTTTAAAAACCGCCTGCTCCATATATCCCGTCCTTTTATATATTTCCGATTTAAATGTTTGATGATTACTTGTATTTTAAGGTTCTGATATATGCTCTTGGTTACATTGGATAGTATAGTATTCTCTATAGATCGTGGCACCATACCGAGATTTCCTAACTAGATGGTGTCACTGTCAAATACGTGTTATTATTTCTGTTGATATATTGTGCACATCGGCCATCAGAAACCCTCCAGCCCAAAGTATATTTATGGTATGACATTTGCTTTAATATTAGATTGATTTTCATTCACTATTCCTTTTTAAATGTTCCTTGTCTATTTGGTTTATTAAAAATAAAATATAGAACCTATAAGTCTCTTCAAAACCCAATTAATTGTGCTTATGTATGACGTAATGTCTGGACAGTTAAGTTTAATCTTAGATATTAAGTTATTTCCAACATTAATTTTGTGTATTATTATTTACCTGCCTTCTCTAAGCTGTTCTTAACTGTTCAATGTTTCCGTTCTTCGTTGTATTGTATAACTTTTATTTACACTTACAAACTCGTCTGTGTTATTCTATTCGATATCCTTGATTTCATTCTGACACTTATATCTTTCTACACTGAACGCATTGCAGCTTTATAAAATACGAAATGGCGACAACATACATGGGAAATCGTTAGGTAGTTTTTGTTGTTATCGTTAATGTTTAGCCCCGTTCATAACAGAATGAAATTATGACGACAGTCGTCTTCCCTCATATTTTCGGAATATAATCTACATCATATATTGTATTTTTAATTGATGCTTCTTGTAAAACGATTTTATTGGCTGCTATTTCAAATAGACAGAGGGTCATGTAGGAGATATATCATTGTTTCGTGTAGAGTTGTTTTCCTTTATGTGTGTATGGAAACTCTTATTATCTAGTAATGTAATATGTAGTTTCCTTAGATCAATGATATATGGATATCGACGTTCATCGTACATTCTTGATTTTTCACAAATACGTAGATATTGGAACTGCAAGAATTAGCAACAAAATCAAGTACACATCACACTGTATCGTCTTATAGAAAAGTAATAAATATTAACACAGTCTTTCATCTGCGTAAAAAAATAGCTGAATAATCATGGGCCGAATGCATTTGAATATAGTCTGATCAATCATGGACTGACTTGGACAAAAACAGCCAGACATTCCATGTTTCCAACTCAATATATTATGACCACCATGCAATAGATCATCCGCTGGTCGGCTTAACCTACTACAAATAGCAAGCAAATGTACCACAAATTATGTATCGTAATATATTATAAAAGAAAAAAAGATTAGGAGAGATACGAAAGCGTTGTTTATCTTTGTGCTGATGTTTCTCAGGTGGATAAATAATTTTAGGGATGTTGATGGAATTTGCAGAGTACTGAATATAATGTCTGATGGTAAGGAACTCTTTAAGTTATAACTTTACTTGCAAATACAATGGTTCCACGTTATATCAGTCGTTGCTTCTCCCTCTGACAGCATCTGCAGCGTGGGCAGGGGAGACGTGCTATATGAGCAACCTTAGCTGCTCTGCAATAAGTTAGTTTTCCTAATCATTCACTCTAGATGGAAACTCTCTAGACACATTTCTATGATCCCAGGGTAAATAGAGGTGTCTTTGAAAAATGCATTGCTTTGTCACCACGAAAAATTAACTTTAAAAGCAAATTTGTTTGGTCAAGTATTGCCAATAAATTACTACGTGAACAATATGAAGAGGTTATAAGCTACCAATCACAATGCTGGTTGTCCAAATGGAAGTATCAGTCAAATATCCATCAAAATCAGACGTTACAGTCTTAATATCTGAATAAGATGCCTTGGAAAGTGCAAGCAATCTTTTTAAAACTATATTTCTATAACATATGCACCGGTTTGGATTATCCCTGATATTGGATTGTCTCTAATCTTGTCTACCCATTCAGGGTTAGAGAAGATGAACGACAACATTAAATTGATATACATTCGGAAAAAAGATGGATGGAAATGATATATTTTAAGGTTGGCTTACAAATATTTTAAATACACATGTATCGGGTATCTGATATTAAAATAAAAAATCATTCTTACCAATCTTTATCACTTTCATATTTTTTTAAATATGAAACTGCAAAGGGTGGTGCTCTATGGTCGATGAAAGTGAGCGCAAAAGGAATCGAATTCCAATCAAAGCAAAATATACGAACATTAAAACGTAAACATTGGATAATGCAATCCTGGAATTATCACCTGAAAATTAACTGGTAAAGTCAATGTTGGATCGGTTTAAACATATCTTTTCTTATTGAGATCATTCTTAGGCTTAAAATTTGACGAATTGAAAACAAAATCTCTACAATCCTACCCTACCTGTCAGAAAGAAAAAAAAAACATCTCATTTGTCAATACATTACGATATGAAATGGGAAAGGTACAATAGATAAGGTAAACTTGGATGATCGTGGCTGAATCAAATCGTTTTGTATGTGGACCTCATCAATCTTAACTATGAAATAAAAAAGACAATAAAGAATTGTAACATTGGTTACTGTAGCTCAGGATACGTTCTGTGAAAATAAAATACATGGTCATCACAATTGTAAAAGTTTTGTTCTTAAATTTGTTTTGTTATGATGAGGATAAATTAGAACATCAACGAATTACAAAATGTAGGCATTGATGTTGTGTGATTTTATAACATACAGTGCAGTGTGCCTGGGGCACTTATGATTGTAGGTCTTCTAAATTATAATTGGCTTAATTTAGCGCAAACAATGATGTGTTCTGTTACGATGGGATTAGATTTCATGAGCTAAAATTACATTTCATTGACTTTTTAAATGTATTACTCTTTCTCTAGAAACTCAAATATAATATTTCTTTTCATAGATGCGATATAATATTTTATTGAAGGACGCAACATTTCACACATGATACACGATTAGAAACTATTTCGATGACATTGAAAGCGAAATGATAAAACTTATATCTTTCTGTTAAGACATGTAACTTACTGAGCGTGGACATGTTTCGTCCTTATATAACAACTCAGTAATTTGTTATTTTATTATGTATGAAATCATTTGGTGCTGCATTTTTACTTTCAGATGTGTACAACTGGAATACCTCTGTTAATCAACTTTGCGATGTTATCATTTGTAAATGGTATGTTATGAAACACCTCATTCGAATTTACAATCCTCCGCTTCGTAAGGGCCTGGGCGCCATTTAAATAATATTGTATCTTAGAAAACGTAATCCATGATTTCAGGAGAATTTGATAGTTTCTACTAGAAGATGTCACTCAGATATAAATGAAACATCAATTTCCTGGCAGATTTTATTATTTCAATCATTTAGTTGGTTTTCAAATTTCAGTTCTGAATAAATGAATATACTTGAAGCCATTCCTACCATGACCACTACTTCCGTTTTCTCAGTTCTCTGGTACAACAGTATCTAACACCTCACTCATTAATATGCAGTTTATTTGGAGTGAGATTTCGCTGTTATATCCAGGAGGTTGGGTGTTCACTTCGAGACTATTTCGTTGGGTCTCTTCTCGTTTTCTGTAGTTATGTTCAGATATGTTCTGCTACAGACAAATATTTTTTAAACAAAAACGTGCTTTTAGATATCTTTAGAAAGTTATATTTAGGCTCTAGATCGCCATATTGATCTGTCACTTCAAAATTTGTGCGAGTGAGTTTGTGTGTATGCTGCGTGCCTATGCGTAGGTGTGTGTAGTCTCAGAGCAGCTCCAGCAAAACTGATCTAAAGCGATTGACTTATCTATTCATTGAACTAAAAATGGTAGCTGCGTAAAAGAGGACTAAAGCCACCAGCTCCGAGAAGTAGTGATATATCGTAGGCTGTAGTGTATTAGAGGGCGTATATTGTTGCTCATATTTCTTTTCCTCTTATTTCGTCACTGCTGCGGCTGCTGCTGCAGTTGTTGTTGTTGTTGTTATTGTTGTTGCTGTTATTGTTGAGTAGACTGATAGAAGGGGACGGTCTTGATCTGCTGAGAACTACACAATTGTTCTTTCACGAAAAAAGGCGCTACTTTTCAACGAAGCTACGCTTCAGTTAGCAGATTTTCAGCGTACATATTTTACCAGGCTGCCATTAGTCGTATGAGGTAAAGTGAAATGGCTTGGCTAAATTGATGTAAGTGTTCAGAGATGGCGTGTACAAAAATGAGTGATTTTATTTAAAGAACTAAATAATACGTATCTTTACTGATACCCTCTGTATATTCCTGTTTGCGTTATTTACTTTGTAACTCAAGTTCCCGTTTATTGCTGCAGAGTTGGTACCTATAGCTCGCAGGATATCGCTGAACGTGTGGCATACACACACATAATGGGTCCTAGATACAATGTTTGCAGCCTGTGAAGGGCCATAATCTACACACATGAACCCAGTGACGGAGTATATTATTTATACCGAATATATATATATATTTAATGTCGTAGATTTTATGAATATCTTAAAGGTGGCGACGTATAAAACATTTCAGGATAAATATTCAGGTGAGAAATTTAAGCAATGCTTACTCATATTTTCTTTTTTCATTTCTTATAGGAAACGCTGCAGGAAATAATTGTACTGGCTGTCATTATAAAGGCAAATGTATCTGCGAAACAATGAAATGGAGTGCTAAAGAAAATGGATTATGTCTGATTAAGACATGCTATCTCCAAGAAAATCGCTGGTATATGAATTTCTTTGTTTACGGTAAGAGAATATATTGTAAATATACACTTGTGTATTGATTAAATCCTGAACTAAAATATTTCCTTGGACTGTAGAAGATGAAACGGCGTATGTATACCTTACATTTAATCTTGACTTTTTTTATTTTCCCAACAATATTGGTATACAACATTCGTACCCACAGACCTTATGAAAATGATAACAACCAAACTATGTTGAGTGATTTTCTCTTATGAATACAAACCAGGTCACTCTGCCGCAGAAGCTCTACGGAATATCAAGCAGGCCTTTGGTAATGGTTTTGTAGACACCAGAACTGTTAAGAGATGGTTCCAAAGCTTTCGTTCAGGAGATGATAGCCTTGAAAATAAACCAATGGGTAGGCCAAAATCAGTTATTCAGCATGATGGATTAAATGCTTTGGTTGAACAAAATCCGAGAACGTAGGTTCAGAAACCTTCATCAGAACTCCAAACATCTTGCACAATTGTTTTTGGACACCTGTAAAAAAAGGGAAACGTCAAGAAAACAGATAGGTTTGTTCCACATCAACTGAACGAGATTAAAAAAAAACAGAAGCCTCGAAGTGAGCTTCTGATGGCTTTCTTGACTGGACAAATACCATTTTTGCATTAAATCATTAGTTTTAAAACATCAGGAGAACAGGACAGTGATTAGATGTAGGATAGTACATAAACACTACCCAAACCCACCACTGCACCCTAAGATTATGGTAGTCTGCGAAGGGAGTTATTCATTTTTGCCACAAGGAATAACAGTAACAGCAACATCATATTGCTAGGAAATCAATTGTATGCATGACAATTTGAAAAAAGAAGCAACCGAGACTAGTGAATAGAGACGGCCCAATTTTGCTCCACGACAATGCACGTCCTCACACTCCTCAAGCTACGGTCCAAAATTTGCAAAGCCTGGATTATGAGATTTTGCAACATCCTCCCTATACCGCTGATATTTCTCCTACTGATCATCACTTATTGAAGCATTTTGAGCTTTTCATAAGCAATAAAACACAGTCTTAAAATAGAGAAGAAGTAATTGAAGAATTCGGATAGTTTATTAAAGCAAAAGGGGAATATTTTTTTAACGATGGAATATATAACATAGAGAAACGTTGGGTAAACGTCCTAAATGAACAAGGATCATACTTTGATTAAATAAATCAGTTCTCTAACACTTCTGAAATATTTTATTGTTACCTTTCAAATACGACATATCGTGTGAAACAACCTAATATTAATTGATTATCGTGCGCGTGCGTGTGTGGAGAGAGAGAGAGAAAGAGAGAGAGAGAGAGAGAGAGAGAGAGAGAGAGAGAGAGAGAGAGAGAGAGAGAGAGATAGAGAAAGAGAAAGATCAAGAGAACTAACAAACTTATTCAACCAAAGGCACAATCCTTGAAATTTGAGGATAAAAAAGTTGATTATATCGACCACATAATTTATCCCTTCTGGGTTTGGGGATGTCATTGCCATTTAAACTTGAAAGCAACAAACAATATGGTTTTCGGTAACTCTTTCGAGCCTTTTCCTCTGATTAGACAACTGTATCCAATGAACCTAACCAGAGATTGAGTCTACGAAAAACTTGAAGAAATGTTCGCAAATCTGGAAACGGTTTTATTTCACATGGAAACATTAGTTCTACGACCATTTGCTGCAAATAAGTTCGTCAGATTTCTATAAATGTTAAGTATATTTCATTGTAATGCGAATAGTATCACCATTTCTATATTTTAAAATCTCCTCTTCTCATTCACGTTCCACATATTAGATTGTCAAGAAAGTTCTTGTGGTATTTAACCTTTAAATTCAGATGCACATATCTCGGCTCAAACAAACCTTTATTAATCGATATAAACACCATCAGAATCAACATACTTTTGCCAACGCGAAACAAGTTTATTTATGCCAGTAGCGTAAGAATCATGCGTTCTGGTTGCGATGAAGTCGTTGAAGGCGTGTTTAGCATCCTCTTGGTGTTTGAAGCATTTCTCACGCAGGAAGTTGTCGAGATGCTTGAAAACGTGGTATACGGTTGGCCAGAGGTCTGGTAAGTATGTTGGATGAGGCAGAGTTTTGTAGCTCAATTTGTTGAAGTTTTGCAGGGTCAGTTGTGCAACGGGCGGCCGAGCGTTGTCGTGGAGAAAATTTTGTCCTTTTCTATTGACCAATGCTGGCTGTTGTTGTCGGAGTTTCTCATGCATTTCATCCATTTGCTGACACTACTTCTCCACCGTAATGGTTTCGCCTGGATCCAAAATGCTGTGATGGATGAGACCGGCCGCAGACCACCAAACAGTCACCATGACCTTGTTTTGGTGCAACTTTGGCTTTGGGAAGTGCCGTGGAGATTCGTCAGTGTCCCAACTACTGAGCTGAACGTCGCTGGTTGTCATAAAGAATCCACTTTTCATCGCAAGTCAAACTCCGGTCGAGAAACGGGTCATTCTTGTTGCGTAAAACAAAGGAAGACGACATTTCAAAACGGTATTTGGGGGTGGGGGTGGGGGTGGGGGCGTTGTCGTTCAATTCGTGCGGCACCAATTTCTCAATTATTATTTTTTTCCAATTTCTTTCAAGTAGTTGGAAATTGTCGTATACGTCTAATTCAGAAGCAAGCTCTTGTGGATTGGCTTCGACTAAAGCTCATAGTTGATCGTTGTCAACATCCGATGGCTGACCACTACGCTTATCATCTTCAAGACTCTCGTCATCGCTACGAAATTTCTTAAACCACCATTGTGCTGTACGTTCATTAGTGGTTCCTGGGCCAAACGCATCGTTGATATCGTGAGCTGTTTCAGCAGCTTTTCGGCCCAGCTTGAACTGGAAAAAGAAAATTGCGCGAATTTGCTTTTTGTCCATGCCGTGTTGTACTCAACGTTCCGGGAAAAAATGGCCCAATTATTCAAAAAGAAGAAAAGAGTAACATGATTAAAGAGATGGAAACACGCGCTTGAAAATGATATATAAAGTCAAAGTAATTTAACGAAAATTAATTTGAAAATACATAATTTAAAATCAAAATTTAAAATTCTGCAAGTACTTGACAACATAATATTCATTTTCTACTCTACACACAGTCTCTGAAATCTTCTTGTCCTTTAGCTTTTTATCTGTTTCTTGTACTAGAGTGTGGTCGTGCTATGGCACCGCCTCAATAAGTTTAGTTGAACAAATTGACCGCGATACTACTTTTTTTAGTTTACCACTTATGCTATCGGTCTCTTTCCCCTCCGAGAGGAGGTAAATAAGCCAACACTAGTTGTTAAGCTGTGGTGGAGAACAAACACAAGCACAAACGCACACGTTTATGCGACTGGCTTTCGCACAGTTTCCGTCTGCCAAGTTCATTCACAAGGCGTTGGTCGGGACGATAGATGGATATGGGAAGCCAAAGTGCTGCGCAAATTAGCAGATTGGTATTTCCCTGGATAATGTTGAGGATGTTCATCTACCTACCAACAGCAAGGGAACACTATTTGAATAATAGGGAAAGTATTACAATGTTGTTCTCGCTTGTAAATTGCACAATATCTACAAGAATTAAAGTCTAATATTTTCTTTGAGAGTTTTCAGTTTTAGTGGAATCGTTAATGTCCCCTTACCTTAGCATTAGTTGATATTTTATGGCTTTTTATTTCAGATTGTTCTACATTTTGCGTAATGAAAGAAAAAATTAAAGACTTCGAAAAGAAGAATCCAAAACTATGCTGACATTCATAATTCGGACAAATACGAAAGTTGTATTACTACTGAAAAAAATAATGTCATTCATGTTTGAAATGTGTTATGATGCAATAACATAATCAAGTCTAATCAATATTAATTCTTAGATTTTGATGAGGATACAGATGAAGTAATGATTATGGACAAATAAACGAATGCATTCCAATAGAAATAGAATAATTCTGGTTTGGATGAATTTATTATTCGTTGTACAATGAAATCTGTGACAGAGAAACATTTAATTGGCGAGTATCTTATCAGAAATAACCACTGTATCATCCTAAACGTAAAGTCTATGATTACATAAAAAAAAACATGATAGAGAAAACAATGGGGCGGATATGGCGTCGTAGTATTAGATGACATTCATGTTGTCTCTACTAATACACATACATACACATACACACGCATGCACACCCTATACTATATCATTACAAGGGTTTCCTTGGCGGTAAGCAGATATGATCAGTTTCATCCAGGACTCTTAAGAAGGCATTTCAATATTTTAGAGTTCTTGGGACATTTTGTACCATTTTTCCGTATCACTGGGATACGGAAATTGCTTAAAACTGTACCTTCAGATTTGTTAATTACGGGTACATGATTTTTAATTCTGTTGCTATTAAGAGTGGTTGCGATGGTGGAGACAATGGTTGGTGGTGGTGGTGGAGAATATCGAGGTGGATTTCCAATCTTCCTGCCTGTTGAATCGACAATTTTGTTTTCCTAACATTATTTACTTGGTAAATAATGATAGATCGCTAGCCACTATACCTTTTTCTATTTTCTCTCTCTGTTTATTTCTGTGTTCCTTTCTGTCGAAGAGCGTAGGTTCGAAATGTAAAAGACTTCCTCACTTCCCGAGCGTTAAACTAATATATATGTTTGTTGTTTAGACACCCGTCTTCGTCTTTTGTCTTTTGTCTATGTTGTAAATTCTAACTATATATATGTGTGTGTGTGTGTGTGTGTGTGTGTTTCTATAGTTAAAAACAACTACTAATGTTGATTCGTTAGATTAAAACTAACCTTCAGCGTTTTGCCGTGCTCTAGCATGACCGCAGACGAATGAGTAAAATGGATAAAAGATAAGCGATATACCTGGTGGATACGCTATCTTAAGGCGACAAAATGTAAAACACAAAATAATCAAAAGAACAAATGCGGACTGGAAACCCAATGTAAACACAAAGTCAAGAAATAATATGCGGAAACAGGGAAACGCAAACTACAATGATAGATATGATACATAGAAAACAATGAATAGAAATGATAAGACAATATAAAGTTAAATCGGAGAGAACTTCCAGATTACTGACATTGAAACCCAGGACAGAATAACAATAACATAAATGAATGAGAATAATGTAGAACGAAAATCGTAAAAATTGGAATAACGAAAATGACTGACCTTAAAATTGAAATGTTTGAACAATTACGGACTGTGGCGATGGATTTGACAGTAAAATGTCAGTTAATGATGATATTGGTTTCAATTTTTGGCAGAAGACCAGCAGGTTGAGGAAGAATTAAGTCGATTAGGTCGACCCCCGAATTCGAATAGTACTTATGGTATTGAGTCCGAACAGATGCAGGGCAAGGTCGGTCTTGGCGGAATTTGAAGAACGTGAAGACAGATGAAATGTCCTGCGTGCTAACGATTCCCGCAACTCACCGCCCTAAAGGCGGAAAGCAATGCGGAGAAAGTAAAACTGCACACGTCAGAAGAAAAGAAAACCATTATACGCATAAATGTTATAAGGAAAAACATTATTGTATTATGTTATTGTATCTAAAAGAGAATATTGGTCAATCATTCAAATTTACTTGTGAGAAAAGAAATCTCAAGCAAACAACATCAAAAATTTACTTGAAGAAAATATTTCCTCAATTCAGAAACATTCACTTAAGGAATGAAATGAAAAGAAAACTTTTACACTTAGAGTTCTGTACTCTACCTTATATCCAAGCAAACTTGAAAGGCTTCGATAGCCTTTCCGTTTTCGATTCAAAATAGCTCCTGAGAGGCTACTGGACATATCTGCATTTCTGAAATAAAAGGAAATCTGAGATGTCTTTTAGGATATTCCATATCGGAACATGAGATCAAAGTTGGTAGTACGTGACTGTTATTTAATCTTTAAGTGTTTTGATAGAGAGATAAAGATTACTGGATAAATACCGTGAAGCAATATACCTGACAGTCTGTCGACCACCTTACAACTTTGCTGCATTCTAAAGGGGGATAAGACATTAGGTATTTTAATTTCAGATGTAAAATCTTAAAACAATAAGCTTCCTTTCTAAAATTTAAGAGCCAGTCGCTACAGCGCAAGTTAATCGCTTGAATCTAATTATATAGGAAGGATAATAAAATATTAAGTAGCTAGAACGTGCAAAACAGGGTTGAGAAAAGGACGCCAAAGTTTAATAAGTAATTTATAAAAAGACGAACCTCATTGCATGATCAATGAAATACGCATAATCACATACAAGTTTACATATACATTTCCATGCATGATTGTACATAAGAAATTGGTGACGATGATGCGTACACTGAAATATTAAAGGTAACAGAGATAAAATGTGGTGATTTCTGAAAGATGCAATTTATGAATATCTAACACATGACATTTAGTAGCAATAATGTTCATACTATAAATCACGGAGGGTTATTTAAAATATAATGTTCGCTCCAATAAATATAAATAAATGAACTCTTGTACTATCTCAACTTAGTACTATCTCAACCATGACCACTAACGGAGCGACGGTGAAGAATTTATTTATTTAATTTACACTGTTTAATTTCTATTATGTATATTAGACTTCAACTACTTTTGTGTGTAAGGCTATAACTATGGAACAAAATCGAAGGCATAATCGATTTATGAGACAACAATAATACAATTCGGAATACAATCGACTGAAAATCAGTTAAATTGTATCGAAGAAATAATCTAATTATCGATAATAATTTAAAATATAGAAACAAATGTTATGTTATCTGAAATACAATTTCAAAAGAAATTGTATATTTCATGGCTCTCTATAAACTATTACGAAGTCATAGTTTAAAATAACATTGGAAAATCAACCGATACAGTTAGTATTTATAGTAAACAGCGTGTGTGACAACACAAATCTAATAATTTAAATCAAGGTAATTTTACTATTTGGCACACAAAGCAGATACAAATAAATACAAAACTGTCCAAGCTGTCCACATAAGGGTGAAATGTCATTATTAATTATAATCGACTTTTGTTCCATTATTAATCTTTGTTTCTTGGATGCAGACATACTCACCACCTCTTGACAGATTTGCTAAAGTTTTTGTACATTTATTTTGTTGTGATTTTCACTAATATTCTCAATTCTGATTCCTAGATTTTCATCCACAGTTTCCCGTCTAATTAATATATCAATTACTTCTGATCTTTTGTTAACAACTGCGAGGAATTTATTTCGATAGGAAAGCGTCTCAATTTAAAAATTATAAAAACAAATCTGAAAATCCGGTTACGTTTTGAAAATTATGCTGCAATAATTCTGTCTGCTCAAGAATCTCTGAAGGTTTTTTCAGCCGCACTGAATCGCCGCACTGAGCTGTCATCCACAATATCACGATAACTTTTTAGAGTGCTTTTGGTAACAGATTACCCATGATATATGTGTGGATCATGTCCAAACAATAAGTAGCAAAAGAATACAGATTCCACCCAAGAGAGGTGCGCCCTCTGATGCCATGTGATGTGATACTTATCCTCTTAGCTAATATTTGATGGAGAAACGCTTATCGGTCCGGTTGTCAGTCTGGCTAACTTGCTCACGTGCTCTGAGGTTTTTTCACCTGGAGTACGGCTACTCAACTTAAATAGAGCACCTCAGTCTAATACTCGGTTCAGTCACTCAAACCAAGAAATTGTGCACAGAAACCTCTTTTATCCACTAAATTACAAACCCAATGATGAGCCGGTCTTTCAGTATTCCCCTAATATTCGTGTAAGCTTTTATTATTAGCTTGTTCCCGATCCTAAATTTGCTAAATGTCAGACACCCCAATGTCACATTTATCCTCGTTTAATCAAGCAGATCTTCTATATTCCTGTTCTAATGTCATTCATTCGAATCTCTGCCTTGACGACGTCATATTGTAATGTGAGAAAAGATGTTCTTAATAGATTTATTTGCGAAATGCAAAAGGTATCTTGAGATGACTGTTCAACTTATCCTTTCTTCTACCGAACAAAGGCCATAGCGCTCTATCGAGGTGTCTACCATATGAATGGCTATGAGAGGGTGATGCTCAATCCAGTCGAAAATATCAGAATGCTCTAAATGATTAAACGCCTCTGTAATGTCATGCTATTTCCTAATATATTATATAAAGCAACCAATACACTGGAATTAACTGATGGAAGATTTTCCTAGGATTGAAGGAGATTAACGCTGTCTCATATTAGTTGAGAGAAAGAGAGACGAAACGTCCTGATCCTGGTCTAAAATGGTATGCCGTCAGCTGGAGAATTTCCATTGTAATATTTGGAGGTTAGGAAGAACTTTAAAATATCCTGTGGAATAGAAAAATGGAAGAAGACACGAAATGGCCTTAGAGTACCAAATAAAGACAATAATGTGAATATCGGAAGAGAGAATAAGAGAAATAGGCAGGATAATTTTATCGCAATTGAGTATCGATGTGAATAAAACTGGAAACTCTGCGGATAGAAATAGAATACACATATTTGTGTGAGTCAACAGACGTTTTAGTCATTCCGGTGTCAACAATGTTAGATTGCTACCCGTATTTGCGATGATCAAAATATAGGTTAGCGCTGCATTGAAATGGCGTGTGACAGACCTAGTTTCCAATGGACTGAACCATGACAAATAGATTATAAAAGCACGCCATATTACACAATGCACTTGAAACTGAACGAAAGTCCACCATTAGAAGATCCCTTTCGGATTGAGTGAGCGTTGGGAGCAAGGTGAGACTTCAATTTAAAATCCCAGCTAATCAAATTATACTCTGTATAGGAAATGTGTAGCTGCATCACGAATATCATCGCCATCATCTTCGTCACCATTATTGTCGTCATCATCATCATCATCATCACCATCGGGATCATCACCCTCATCATCACCCACATCATCATGATTATCATCATCATCATCATCATCATCATCAAACGCATACGTATAAACAATACATATAAATCAAATGTGTTAACACGATACGAATGAATAATTCAAAATATAAATCCTGCACAAGATATGTTCGACCTGAATAGGATAAAGGAACCAACAGAATGTGTGACAGTGTAGCAGAATATCGCAATTATACATTCGAAAAGAAGAATGTAAAGTTATATGTTAGATGAATTTAAGATTTCGAGGTATGTCTAAAATTAACAATATTCTGCGCTTTAGAATACGAAGTATAGCCTGTAGCAATAAATATTAAAAATAGTGTGCAACAGGTCTTATTAAATGTGTATTATAGACTTTCATTTGGAGACTATGTGTAAGTATGACTGCATTAGATGTTGTATGAGCGTAAATTAATCCTGGGTCTCCCTGCCTATGACTAAATGTATCTTAGTCCTCGTGTTTCCTAGGGACTTACAGCTATTGCATATCTTGGACACAAATATGAAAGAAACCGGATCTAGTTTAAAACGGGGGCACCAGTTTTCATTAATGTTGTATGTAGTGTTTTTGGTACCGAAAGACTTTCAAACTTCGTATACTTATCTATTTTGTGTTATAGAACACAAAAAATGTTTTGTATTCGTATTTATTTCATGTAAAAAATTGTCTTATTTCGATAATTTCTACTAATCACTGACGTCTATTCAGTTGAAAACAGTTAGCGCTGTAACGGTGTATATCGTATTAATCCCCTAACCCTAACTAGACTGTTAACTCTAACCCTAACCCTAACCCTAACCCTAAAACTAACCCTAACTCTAGAATCCGAACTCTAAAATTGTTACACACATAGATACGCACAGCGTAATTTATTATGTAAACAATATATGCGTATAAATTACGATTAAACCGGATGAAATATGTCACAGGGAATAACATTTTTATGACCGCCCAGCAGTAACTCTATTCAGCTGAATAGACGTCAGTGATTGGTTGAAATTACAGAAATACGACAACTTTAACATGGAATAACTTGCGAATTCCTTTTTTTTTTTTGTTAAGAAGACTAAGAGTAAAAGATGTTTTATATGACACATTCTACCAGTGTCCCAAGTTTCAAAGTGTTTCGTTAGTGTTTCGTTAGTGTTTCGTTAAGAAAATACTGGTGCACCCGTTTTAAACTAGATCCAAGAAACCTGTTTTGTTTTTTTTTGAGAAAGATTCGCGCATCTACCAGGTCAAGCTGCTTACGTTGAGGCTGATCCATACGCTGGTTTTTATTTCAGATAATTTATATCAGCAACACAAACATCTGTTGCTAAATTTAACGTTTGTCTTCATTGTAAATAATTCAGTAACAAATTATCATTTTGACATTCAGTTATTCTTTTGTAAAAGACAGTTTAATATATTATCACATAAATAATGATGAAACAAATAAAATTAGAGAATTAGAGTTTCCAACCGCAGAATATCTTTTTCCTGGCGTTCAGATTTGATTACATAAATATATAGTTATACATAGTTATACATATACCTATCATGCATGAACATTTATCTGGGATATGTATTCTACTTACATTTGCTGGCAGTGGTTAAGAGCGTGGGCTACTAACCCCAAGATTGTGAGTTCGATTCCAGGCAGGGACCTGAATAATAATAATAATAATAATAATAATAATAATAATAATAATAATAATAATAATAATAATAACATCGAAAAATACCTTAGGAATGAGAACCCAGGTTCGAAATTTCCCCAAAACACCTGATGAAGGCTGGAGGGTATATCAGTCGTAATGTTATGTTAAAAAGAAACAAGATGAGGACAAATATCCGTCAAATGTAAATAATATTGGATATT
>NC_142934.1:94366078-94376078 GCF_046866305.1 Octopus bimaculoides | reverse complement strand
CCATCAAGCAAAAGGTATGTGCTAAAGCTGCCCGCATAGCAAGGTATGAAAAGCGTGTTAAATTCTTCCGAGATAATAACATGTTCAAAAATAACCCCAAAAATTTCTACAGGAAGATAGGGAAAACACCAGTAACAATAAAGTCTGTCCCATCAAAAGAAGAAGTGCAAGAATTTTGGAATAAAATCTGGGCAGAAGATAAAACACACAATGAAAAGGCCCCTTGGATTGATAGAATAGCTACAGACCTAGACTCCTTAGAGGAGCAAAAGTGGGAGGGGGTCAGGGTAGAAGATATAAGATCTGCTCTCAGGAGGTCAAGCAAATGGAAGTCTCCAGGAAAGGATAAAATTCCTAACTTCTGGTTGAATGCCTTCCCAGAAAGCCATGAACTGCTAACAAAACTTTACAACGATGTTTTGCAAAATCCTAGTTTGATGCCCTCTTGGCTAGTTAATGGTTTAACATTCCTGCTTCCAAAAAATGAGGAAACAAACGAACCAAAAAATTATCGCCCCATAACCTGCTTAACAACAATGTATAAGACGCTAACATCTGTCCTAACCGAGTACACCTATAGTTTTTTAATAGAAAGTAGCATATTCCCTAATGAGCAAAAGGGATGTAAACGTGGATCTTATGGTTGTAAAGATCAGCTACTCATCAATAAGATGATCTTAGAAGATTGTCACAAGCGACACAAAAACTTGTCAATAGCCTGGATAGACTATAAAAAGGCCTTTGATAGCCTACCACATAGCTGGATTAGGAAATGTCTGGAAATGTATAAAATAGCTCCTACTCTGCGAAACTTTTTATCTGTAAGTATGAGATCATGGAGAACCACACTGATGTTGAACAATGACAATGAATCTCTAAATGCTGGAGATGTAAGAATTTCATGTGGCATTTTCCAGGGTGACTCACTATCACCACTCCTCTTCTGTCTAGCCCTAATACCGCTCTCAAAATTGCTCAATGATGCACAGTATGGTTATAAAATATTTGATAAAAATATAAATCATCTCATTTACATGGATGATTTAAAGCTCTTTGCAAAAAATGACCAACAACTCAAAGGCCTACTAGCGATTGTTAAACAATTCAGTGATGACATCAGGATGCAATTTGGCCTTGATAAATGTGCAAAAGCTATCTTTATCAAAGGAAAAATGACAAATACATCTAATGTGAACCTTGACCAGCAAAATGTCATAAAAGAGTTAGAACCAGCGGAGAGCTACAAATACCTAGGGGTAATTGAAGGGGACAATATCAAGCACTCAGTGATGAGGGAAAGGATCAGAAGAGAATGTTATCGCAGGGTGAGAGCAATACTGAAGACAGAGCTGAACGCGAGAAACAGGATCGAAGCGATCAATGCTCTAGCCATACCAGTCGTGACTTACAGTTTCAACATCGTTAACTGGTCAATTACTGAAATATGTAATGTTGACAGAAAAATACGAAAACTGTTGACAATGCATAGAATGCACCACCCTAAGGCAGATATAGAACGTCTTTATCTGCCAAGAAAAGAGGGAGGTCGAGGACTACTACAGCTGGCATTATCAATGAAGGTAGCCACAATTGGCCTAGACACCTATATGAAAAACTCTGAGGACTGGATGCTAAAACTTGTCTTAAAATATGAAAGCAAGAAAGCATCTTACTCAGTAACAAAACAGGCAAAGGAATATCTAAGTGAATTCCAATTGCAACAAATTCAAGAATTAGACGAACTAGAAACACCTACAGAAAAAGCTAAGCGCTTGAAAACCCGTGCTAAAATTGCTGCCTTAGCTATTATGACTGAAAAATGGCATGGAAAACCTCTCAATGGCAAATACCCAAAGAGAGCGAATAATGCAGATATTGACAAAGCCCTTACCCACCAATGGTTAATGGCCTCTGGCTTGAAATCAGAAACAGAGGGGTTTATCATAGCAGCCCAAGATCAATGCCTACCTACAAAGAACTACCAGGCCAACATATTAAAGAACGGCAGCTCCCCATTATGTCGTATATGCCAACAACAAAATGAGACCATCGATCATGTTGTCTCCATGTGCAGTCTGCTTGCGCCTACAGAGTATCTCAACAGGCATGATAGAGCTGCACAATATATTCACTGGGTAATATGCAAAAACCTGGACTTGCCCCATGATAAAAACTGGTGGGAACACAAACCACCCCCAGTACTTGAAAATGATCACATTGCACTCCTCTGGAACTTCACCATTCAAACTGACAGAAAGATAGACGCAAATAGGCCAGACATCATACTGAAAGACTTCAGACAAAAATCATGCCTCCTCATTGATATGACTGTCCCAATTGATATAAACGTATCTGTCAAGACCTACCAAAAACTGAGCAAATATAAAGATCTTGAAATAGAAATTAGCAAAATGTGGAATCTGAAGACGAAAACAATACCTATTGTCATAGGTGCCCTGGGAATGACAGCGAAACGGGCTGATTACTACCTAGCTCAGATACCAGGAAACCCCAAAATGGCTGAAGTCCAAAAGATAGTGCTCATGGGAACTGCCCATATCCTACGTAAAATACTGTCTATGTGATCTCAAATTTTAAAGCAAACATAATTTTCTTATGGTTTCTTAAACATTCACTTGAACAAAACTGTACAAATCCAAATATATGGTACCCTAGGCATAACACCTACATGAACTTCTAACTTGTTGTCTCTTGAGGTCTCTGGGTGAGACTTGGATCCAACTTGTACAAATGCAAAACAAAAGTCAAACATAAAATAATAATAATAATAAGGATTATGACGAAGTGACTTAGCATAACCTTTAATTCTGTTTATATATTATCTCTAAATTCTTATCTTGTAAGAATATTATTGGATTCATATATTAACTGTTGAATAAACTATTCTGAATATCTAACTGCGAGCAAACCGCTAGACGTTCAGAATAATCTCTTAACATTTACAAATATTATATATATATATATATATATATATATATATATATGTGTGTGTGTGTGTGTGTGTGTGTGTGTGTGTGTGTGTGTGTGTGTGTGTGTGTGTGTGTGTATGTGTGTGTGTGTGTGTGTGTGTATGCATTTCGTTATAGATATATGTGTGTGTTATACAAATATAGGAGCGTGTCTCTCTGCTTATGTGAGTGTATTGTTTTGATATTAATAACAATGCTTTCATTTTTTTCTTTCTTCAATTGTACACCCTGTATTGCTGTTGAAGATAAGCTTTACCAAATGTCATTGAACGCTATGAATCCAAGAAATTTATCGATTTTGGGCTTATTTTTTGTTCTCTATTCACTTTGTCTATCGTTATTTTGCGGTTAAGAAGCTCTTGAGTGAGCATCTGGGTAGTTTCTGAATCGTGTAGTTATAATAATAGATATAATAATAATACAGTTATAAATGTTTCTATACTCAGTATAACTGAGTATACGTCTCTGAGGTCGTGGTTCAAATTATCTTTTAAAAGAAAAATGTGTCATGGTCTGGAAAAGAAAGTACTTTTTATTTTAGACACAAAGTCGGAAAATGCAAGGAAATCTAGTTATTCTGTTTCATATATGCAAGCACGTTAGATATTCTTAATTTGATGAAGCAGACACGTAGGGAAGGTCAATTTAACGTTTCTTGACTTTGAACAACTCAGAACGTAAAATATCGAAACTGTGTGTGCCATGATTTCACATTTCGACAATATAAATAAGTATCTCTACTGTATGTATATGGGAGAGGGTTTATCGATCGCATAGAGCCGAGTGCGTAACAGGTTCTTATTCTATCGACTCGCAAAGTGTGTAAAGGCAATGTCGATCTCGGCGACATTTGAACTCACAAAGCATAGCCTTTAGAAATGCGGCGAAACATTTTATCCGGCATGGTAACAAACTGCTAGCTTGCTACCTTTACAGCAAAAATGAATATTTACATTTATTGTTCACGAATACACAAAATTTATACAACATTTTAAAATAATTATGCTGCATAAATATATATATATATATATATATATATATATATATATATATATATATATATGAAGAGAGAGAGAGATAGTGTGTGTGTGTGTATGTGTATATGCGTGTGTGTATGTGTGTGTGCGTCTGTGTGTGTGCGTGCGTCTATGTGTATGTGTGTGTGTGTGTGTGTGTGTGTGTTATTGCATGTGCATCAACAATAAATCATTGCATATTGAATTTTAGATGTGTCTTCCCTATTTTTTAATCATCAGTTTTCTATTTTAAATTTGCAGAATGTGATTTTACACCGTTTTACATTTATACTTAGCTGAAAAAAAAAAGACAAAAAACAGCTTTTAAAAATTGCAATTATATACAGCGCAAGCAGAATCCAATAGAAATTTTATTAAATCCTACAAAGGTCCAGCAAATTTCAAGAAATTTGCTGGACTTAAACTTCGGTTGTGTACGATCATTCCCTTTGCATAAAAGTCATGCTTGTTTCAAAGTATGCTGCAGGTGGTACACATCGCGCAAACACTTGCATACGTCGCGCAAATTTGTCAATTACTCGAGAACATTCTTTTTTGGAGATTTTCCCTGATTTCTGTTCTGATTGCTGCCTTCAGTTCACCAATCGTGTGAGGGTTATTCCGGTGAACATTATCCTGAGAAACCTCCACAGATAAAAAGCTGAGGGGTTCAAGTCCAGTGAATGCGGTGCCCACTCAACGGCTCAATTCCTGCTGATCAGTCTCTCCTGAAATTGCTCTCTCAGCCAGGATATGGATTAATTTGATATGTGGCGGGTGGCCCCGTCTTGCTGGAACTACTGTTCATCTCGATCTCTATATCTGCGTTGTTTTATTCAAACAGTTTTATTCAAACAGTTTTATTCAAAGTTTTATTCAACGATCTGTGGGTTCTGCATTTTTGGGGTCACCATGTATTTCAAAACGAAACAACGAAGACCGATGTTTGCGGGTTGAATCTTACATGGAAAATTTAAGAAGAAAAGACCTTTTCGTTTTAGGGCAATACACCGCGATATTTTGAAAGAAAACTTCCCCTACGCTCAGGAGGTGATTGGTATAAAATAAACCAGTTTTTTCTCATTTCGCTTGCTTTCATTTCTGTTTAAACCTATGTTAACCCTTGTCGAGTTGGCCTATGAATATAGTTAGTCTTGTAGTATTAAGATATCTTTCATTATATATAGAGACAGAATATATCATATCTCTTTTCCTAATTTAAGAAATTAAGGTATCATTTCATGGAAATATGGCGACTGTGTTAAGCAGATCCAGCAATGATATGATATCTCTCTTTTTGTTTATAATTTATGTTGTGTTTACTTTTAGCATTAGGTAAAATGATATTTATTTACACTATCCATCGATCTATCTCTTTATCTGTCTATCTATATATCTATCTATTTATACATTCATACAAACATATATATATATATATATATATATATATATGTGTGTGTGTGTGTGTGTGTGTGTGTGTGTGTGTGTGTGTGTGTGTGTGTGTGTATGTGTGTGTGTGTGTGTATGTGTGTGTGTGTGTGTGTGTGTGTACATGCATAGATGCATAGATACATGAAACGTTAACTCTCCAATCTTAAACGACTGACGGGGAAGGGGTCCACAATATTTTGCTGAACAACCTTCACAGAGGATTTCTTTATACTCACCAAATATTTGTGCCTTACATAAGTTCAACTCCTCGATCAACTCGGTAATTACTTGTACATGCGTGCAATATGTTACTTGTCATTCATTGAAGGGAACTCAGAGCAGCAGCACATAATGTGTTTTTTGCTCAAGAATACAAGGACAGCCCAACCGAGAATGGGAACAACGATCTAGCGATCGGGAGTGCAACACTCTGATCAGCTGGCCACGGACATCCACACAACCACACTCGCATATTCATGCAGGCTGATAGATAGATAGATAGATAGATAGATAGATAGATAGATAGATAGATAGATAGATAGATAGATAGATAGATAGATATGTGTGTGTGTGTTTGCTTATGTGTGTATCTTCTCAAGTTGCTCGCTCAGAACACCCACACAACACAATAAAATTCCATATATCTATAAATGTGTATGTTCTTGTTTTTCTATGTGGTCGTTGACATATGCATTTTATTTACCGATGTTATCATTACGTCTTGTGCTTACATTAACAGCCAATCGCTGTGCTCTAAGGCCATCTCTCCAACGGATGAATATCTGATGATATCGGCTGATAGATAGTCAGATCAATCTTTTAGATATCGTGTGAGACATAATGCAGTAACTCTATCGATCAGTATTTTTTTGATAATATCTATACTTAGTGTCTGGCAGTTTTAGTCGCAAAGAATTATTGTCTCAAGTCTGTAGTAATCATTTAACCAAAGTATATATCTAGATCATCTAACAATAGCTATAGAAAACTAAGCATTAGGACAGTAACTTATTAAAAATGGAAATTGCTAAACAGGAGTAGATCGTTGTCTTAGTCTTTTCTTGATATAGATTTTTTTCCTTTCAGTATAACATTCCATTAGGGTCTTTATGCGGTAGAAGTTTTCATTCTCTTTTCTATTACTTTATATTAGATTCTTTCCGAGGCAACTAATTATTTTTGTATTCCTCCACTTTACCTGCAATATATTCATAAACATTTTGTCACATTCTCTTCGAATAATTGAGGAGTCGTAGTGACGCACTTGCTATAATAAAACAATATTTCCTTCAGAATTCATATAACATTTTCAACCTATTATGAAATATAAAGCCACTTTTAGAGCGATTATTTCATTTATAGAAACTGGATTAATGTGTTTTAAGCTTCTTCCCCCAAGATAGAAACACACAGTTGAAGACTGTTAAGTGCTTTAAAATCCATTTGGATACAGTGTTAGTGTCACTAGTGAATTACAAGTGCATAAAAAATCGTGAGAGCTTTTATCCAAAATAAGGGCCATGTAGATTCGCATAACAAACATTAAATTAATGTTCATCAATTAAATTTCATTTGCTCTGGGTTTTCAAATGGTCTTTTTTTAGTTTCACATATTAATATATAGTTTCTGACTTCTTGTTTGTGTGATAGAAACATCTCACATAGGAATCGGTTTAGCCTTTCCTAACGGATTATTCAGCATGATTGGACCGTAGTTTTGTTTACTTAGAATTACATTTAGCCAAAAATTCATTGGAATTAAATGCAGTCTCTAATCAGTATTGTTATGTCTCAAGCTACTGCTATCTAGCACCTTCGGATGATCTGTACTCAACCGGTACACAACTGCTACTCAACTGCTACACAACACTCCTACATGTACTACCTCTATTCATATGTCTTGAGAGATCCTACTTCTTTGCCTGGGGACGTCGACACAACAAGTATAATCCTGCATAGGTGAGGAAAATGACTGCGCGTTGCCTATGATTTACAGAAAATATGTAATTAGATCGATGCCTGATCCGTGACGTCACTGCAGCTGCGAAGGATCGTAATATTAATTAGGCGCAGGCATGACTGTGTGGTAAGAACTTTGCTTGAAAATCATATGGCTCCGGGTTGCGTCCCACTAAGTGGCATTTTGGGCAAGTGTAATTTACTAAAGTTTAGGGGCGATTACAGCCTCGTGATTAAATACGGTAGACGGAATGTGAAAGAAGAACGTCGTATATGTGTGTATGTGTGTGTATGTTTGTGTGTGCCTTTGTGATCTATATTTGTCCCCCGCCACCGCTAGACAACCGGTGTTCGTGTGTTTACGCCCTTGTAAATAACGAGTTTATCAAAAGAGCCCGATAGAATTGCAAGGCCTCAGTTTAATAACTGAAACTAGTAAAAGCTAAAAGATCGATATCTGTTCGGTGAAGTCACTGTAACTGAAAAGTTCGAAATATCCAAGCACATAACTCCGATTAAGTTTTCATCGGTTGAAAATTCGAGATTCGAGTCTCTGCATGGATTAAGAGACATTTGTACAAAGCCCGATACCTTTACTTATTACTCTCAGGCGGCGAACTGGCAGAAACGTTAGCACACCGGGCGAAATGCTTAGCGGTATTTCGTCTGCCGCTACGTTCTGAGTTCAAATTCCGCCGAGGTCGACTTTGCCTTTCATCCTTTTGGGGTCGATCAAATAAGTACCAGTTACGCACTGGAGTCGGTATAATCGACTTAATCCGTTTGTCTGTCCTTGTTTGTCCCCTCTGTGTGTAGCCCCTTGTTGGTAGTAAAGAAATAACTCTTATTTTATATTTACAATGACACATTAAAGGATATCCTAACGAGTTATATTCGCAAACATACACACAAAACACACGCACACACACACTCACACACATACACACGCACACACACACTCACACACACATACACTCACGCACACATACACACGCTCAACTTATCAACTACTTTCCTCCATTTAGGATGGCATCATGCTTTTCCGAACCAAATGATTGAATCATTATAGGCTTTGATTAATGATTCCCTAACTGATACATATCTTTCGATATGTTGAGATGTTCAAATTGAGAAATTATTTTGACTGAACTGAATGAAGTAAGCCGGTTTCTGAAATTATTATCAACGGACAAAAATAAAAAAGGAAAGTTAAAAGCTACAATTGTTTTCAAAATCCACAATGTTTTTGTTACGTATCATATATACAGTTACACATTGATATTTAATATTTAACTCATTTTGTTTAGACATATCAAATATAAACACAACATCTCGTTCAGAGTTTGTATCTGAACATTCCCAGCGCTGACATCTTTCTTGAAATAAGTGCATTACTGTCTCTTACAAAAATATGGTTTTCACTATTCCTGTTCTTGCGATAACGAACGCGTTCGTTCTTTGATTGTTAGAGTAAATCTCCACCGATATTCTGATTATACAATAGTAGCATTATTCCTATTTGCTTCTGTGTTTGTGTATGCTTGTGTGTGTGTATATGTCTGCGTATGTGTGTATTTGTGTGTGTGTGTATGTGTGTGTGTGTGTTTGTGTCTATCTGTGTATCTGTGTGTATCCCTGAATGCTACTTCTCAAATTTTCCTATGAAATTCTATGCACACACTATTCCATGGACAAACTATCTTAAATTTTCATATCTACAAACTCATGAATAAATT
The DNA here is from genome assembly GCF_046866305.1 of Octopus bimaculoides. NCBI lineage: Eukaryota > Metazoa > Mollusca > Cephalopoda > Octopoda > Octopodidae > Octopus > Octopus bimaculoides. The sequence goes on along the minus strand of NC_142934.1, from coordinate 94,366,946 downwards.
TTGAACTACACAAATGAGTGGTTCAGATATCTGCCAAAAAATATCTGTTGTTTGAACGATGTTATTCAACAGGGAATTGAAACCGGCTTCGGACCTATGCTTCTCAAGAACTGTGCGATGCAATACGCTTTTTCGTCAATAATGTTAATACTGTAGGGCGGGGAGCAGGCAGAATCATTAGTACACCGGGCAAAGTGCCTAGCAGTATTACGTCTATCTTTACGTTTTGAGTTCAAATCCCGGCGAGGTCGACTTTGACTTTTATCCAGCTGTGTCATTGATTAACCCCCTTCACCAAAATTGGTGTCGTTGTGCCAAAATGGGAAACCATTAACATTGATATTATGCCATGCATTCATTTGATGGCTGCTCAACTTCAAGATAATTAGTTGCTGCATAAAACTGAGGCATTCCATTATTTACTTCGCAATAAGGATACAGGATTCATTAAGACTTCATTTTAACAATTTACTCCCTATCAACGTCCGCACCCCGCTCTCTGTTTATATATATATATATATATATATATATATATATATATATATATATATATATATATATATATATATATATATATATATATATATATATATATATATATATATATATATATATATATATATATATATATATATATATATATATATATATATGGATCGATATGTACGCATATTCACATGCACGAGCACAATAAACACAGCTACACATAGACATATACCCATTGTACAAACATTTGTTCAGATATTCATTATCCATTAGATATTTGACACACACTGGTATCAGTTTGAATTACACGATGAATTTATCAAATATAGTAAAATGCGAATACAATAGGTAGTTATTTACGTGATTAGGTGTCTGAATGTGT
>NC_142934.1:94353578-94361078 GCF_046866305.1 Octopus bimaculoides | reverse complement strand
GTTATTCTAACAGCTTATCCACGGTTTTCTCGCGCTGAATATTTCCGTACAAAACAAAGAGAGAACGTAAGTAAATAAAGTAATAAATAAAATAAATATTTGTATAATTGGGAGAGGATGAAAGATTGTGAATTAGTGAGTGAGCAAGACAGAGGAACAGAGAGAGAGAGAGAGAGAGAGGAAGAGTGAGAGGAAGAAGAAGAAGAAGAAGAAAGAATGAGATGACTTTAAGTATCCAATCATTTTCAATTGAAGCATCTATACGGTGTCCGGTTAGTCGAAAATGTCATATTATATCCATCTTGTACACTAAGGAAATAACATAAGGAAATAAATTACAACGTCCGGTCTTCATAGAGAAATTGAGATGATACACATCTGGGGATTTGCTGCAGATTCGTCTTGTCACAGAATTGTAAAGGCATGTTGCTGACGTTAGTTGTTGGTTCAGTAAATTGAACAAGATAGTCTCGTACTGGACAGAGCCGTAATTACAGAAGAGTAATTGAGTATTAACTACAAATGACTAGCTTAATACCATGCTCAGAACCAAACAAGAAAACATGCTTGTTTAAATTCTTAAGAATGAGGGACTGGAAAATACAACAACAACTAAACAAATAATAATATTCTGGTTCCGAGAATATATGATATTATGTTCCATCTTATAAACTGGTCAAAGATACTAGCATCGTCAGTTCGTCGACGTGCAACGAAGAGCGTCAAGAGGACTCATCACTGTCCGTATCTAAATAGAATTTGAATAAGTCGTTATGTAAATATTGAATCAGTATAAACAACACACCATGTAAAATGTTTAGTGGTCTCCAAACTACGACAAAAGTATTAAGCCAATGGATTCTAACAGGCATATTTATTTTCATTACTCAAATTACACACAAAAATAGAAAGTCGCACGAATACTAAGCCTTCACATGTGACCGTTCAAACTCAGACACACGCACTTACACACATACAAAAATGCCTTTATACACACTCACACACACACACACATATAAGTGCATACATGTATGTATACAGGTATATACGTGTATGTCTGCGTGTATATATATATATAAATTAATGTTGTTTGCTGCATGATTAATGTAGGATAAAACTGACGAGTGTTTGGTCCAAAACATGTCGACAATCTCTTGTTGCGACATTAAATGGATGGATGTTGTCAGAATTTGGTGAAATGCTTGTAAAGTGCAGTAGATATCTTACGCAGTGTATGTTGTACAGTAAGACTAAAACTGAGAACAACTTCAATAATACTAATGGCATCATTAATAATGATAATAATAATAATAATAATAATAATAATAATAATAATAATAATAATAATAATAATAATAAGATAACACCGGGGAAGTTTAACATGTGAGTACGATAAATCACTGCTCCGAAACTTATCCAAAAACATCGGAAATAAAGACATCGCATGGAGCCCAAATATAGCTGACAAAGGGTTGGACTATACCCGAGTAAGTAATACTCATTGAAATTTATTCCTATTTTTCCAAATATAATGATGTATTTTAACTTGATACCTCCACTACCCGAACAGCGATCGTAAACACACGTGTTACATCAAAATACAGACCATCCCCAAACCCAAACACCATATACAAAAAATAGCTGACAAAGGGTTGGACTATACCCGAGTAAGTAATACTCATTGAAATTTATCTCTATTTTTACAAATATAATGATGTATTTTAACTTGATACCTCCACTACCCGCACAGCGATCGTAAACACACGTGTTACATCAAAATCAGACCATCTTCGAATCCCAAAACACCATGTACAAAAAAATTACAAACATATTAAATAACACCGGTATTATTTCACCCAAGAATAACAACCGAGAAGTACGTACTGTAAGCTTGTTAAGAAAAAAATACGAAGATATGAACGTGCAAAACAATCTGACAACAGAAATAAACGAACCGGTACCCTACGAAAACGACGACCGTCAAAATAAAGGGCCGGACGTTGTTCCTCATGTCCCGCAAACAAAACCAAAACGGCATAAATGGACACGTGAGGAACACATTTCGATCCTACACGCCTATTTCACAGCAGTACTCTACCCAAAAAACGAAAACGCAACAACACATACATATAAAACATGGAAGAATACAAATATATATAACATACAGAAAATTGCACTACTGGGTACTGCACACATTCTACGCAAAACACTTTCAATACAGTAAACATAAGAGCACCACAGCAAACCACAGCACATACCCAAGGCGCACAGAGCTGCGCTCGGTAGTGAAGTGAAAGTACGTTATAAAAATAAAACTACTGAATAATAATAATAATAATAATAGCCCTGATGCAGTACCAGGCAGTGGCTTTCATGGTTTCTGATCTTAATTGATTGGAAGTGTTATAATGTACATTGTTTCGTCTTGGTATAAAAGATGGGTTGCAGCAAATATTCTGCTTAATACCACAGATTTGCTTGACAGTTGTTTGACCTTAGCCAGTTGAGCATGTCCCTTGGTGGCTGACGATATGTGCATATCTGATCATGAGCAGAAGTAGTGGGGGAGCATCATAGCCATGTGTTGAGAGGAGTTCGTTGGGGTTTGAATAATTCACCTCTGGAAACGTGTGTTTTGCTCATCATCCTTAAACAAACTTTATTCAGGGACCTTTTCAGCAGGATGGGCTACTCGATCTGAAAAAAAATTCTACCTGGGCCCCACCTGCGAGGTCATGCGCTGTTTATCTTGATATGAGATAACCATGTCGCGCACATATGGTTGTGATGCATGTGCCTGGTGAACCCTTATCAGATGTGTAGTCATAATGGGTATAATGGGCTTCGTATATTTTACTCCAGTGTCACTTTGATGGCATGATCTGCTCTCTCACTCAATAATAATAATAATAATAATAATAATAATAATAATAATAATAATAATAATAATAATAATAATAATAATAATAATAATAATAATAATAATAATTGGCTAATGTCCTGGAGCTTGTCGACGACTTCGTCCTCTTGTTTAGAGTTTTGATATTGGAGAAAACGTATGTTTCTACTTAATGTATGGTCACACCGAATTTTTTAATGCGAATAACGATACTAAAGTTTATTGTCCTATTTACAATATTTGAAGATAATTTAAATACGTAAGTGTCTGTATCACATAAGAACCGCTACTGGTGAACTTCAGGCCAAATAGCAACATCAAATAACGATGTCCAATTATATTATACTTAACAATGATCTATCAAGTAGGATTTGTTTCAGAATTTCCTCGTATTAGATATCACAAGATTTTCTCAAGATTTATCAACGAACCTTGTAACACTAGTGCAGCAAAAAATGGCGATTAAATTGACACAGTCATGCTATACAAGCTTTGTCATTCATAGAGGTATTCATCTTTAGATGAATGGATGTAGGTATGGAAATTTATGCATGATTACGTGTGAGAATATATCTAGCCATGAAGAGAGAGAGAGAGAGAGAGAGAGAGAGAGAGAGAGAGAGAGAGATGCACACTCTCATGCACAAAAATTCACAAACATATATATATATATATATATATATATATTCATACACATACATCGGTATCTATTATTGTTATAATTGTATAATACCTGTATCATGAACTGGATGGGGTGACACGAATTTAGCCAACAGTACTCTAGTGTACATCGCGACTGGAACTTGAACGCTTCTGCTATTCTCGGATTAATTATCTATTTTTATTATGCTATGCTGGAATACTTCTAACTTAACCATAGCCAGTAATCTCGAAAATGATGAATGGCCTGTCAATGCGTATATCTTGAAATATATTAAACACGCGCAAAATATAGGCAATTCATTTACTCATATATCTGAGTCTTTACTACGCACATCATACAGCATACATATATATATATATATATATATATATATATATATATATATATATATATATATATACACACATAAATATATATATATATATATATATATATATATATATATATATATACATAAATATATATATATATATATATATATATATATATATATATATATATATATATATATATATATATATATATATATATATATATATATATATATATATATATATATATATATATATATATATATATATATATATATAACAAACTGTGCGTGGAATTACACCCTTACACACACAGAAAACACACACACGCATACACAAGCATATATGGATGTGTATGGAATTGCATCTGCAATGAAAGAAAAGTGAGTGATAGTGAGGGAGAGGCCTGTACATAAAGCTATCATCTTTATTGTTTGATTGTTTGATATTGGAGATAAAAATCAAACGATCTTCATTGTATGAGTAATTATTAATTTGAAACCTTGCCAAGAAGGATGCGTTCTACTCCAGTAGATCTCTCCTTTATTCACACTGTCGGAGAAAGGCAGAGAGAAACACATATCGATAGAGAATGAAATACAATGTGAGACATTAAGAAAACAAGACTGGAAAATAGATGAAAGCCAGAGAAAAATGTATAAAATTGAGGAAAGGGTAAGAGTGAAAGGGATAAATAAAGTGAGTGAGAGTGAGTGAGAGAGCAAGAGTAAGAGCTTGTGTGAAAGATATATAACGAGAATGTTTGTTGAGGAGTAAATACATGTGTGACCATTGGATACATTGAGAACTAACAAGTTAATATTGATGCCATAATGTTGACGAAAGTGAAACTACATAAGAGGGAAAGTGAGAGGAAATGTTGGACTAAAATTGTGAGAGTAAGAGAGCTAGATACTAAGAAAGAAAAAAGAGAACGTGTGCGTGTGTGTGTGTGTGTAAGAAAGAGATTGTGGGAGGTAAAGGGAACGCAGTCAATCAATGAATGCAAAGAAGGGAAGAAGTTTTCCGCTTCTTCTTTCGAACGTATCGTTAGAAAGATATCACTTGTAGCCAACTCTATGTATCACAACAATGTTTCCAATTTAACTATCAATATTCCCGAGAAAACAAATAGCAAGAACGTACTGTGGGATATCTGTTAGTCTTTTAGACAATTATGCTTTGATGTAATGTGTGAAATGTGCATATTTTTTTCCTGCAGTTAATGTTGTGTTGGTGGTAGTGATTGTGTTTTTGATGGTGGCGGTGGTGGTGGTGGTGGTGGCGGCGACGGCGGCGGCGATTGTAGCGATGGCGGATTCTGTGATGTATGTGCCTTGTTAAGCTTTGGTGTGGAGCCAGCAACGAAATAGTACGATATAGTTTCCAAGTGTATTTGCTATACATGCTTGTGATTATGTTAAGGGTTTGGTATAGTTTTCCTATGCTTGGGGAATGGCTACAGTAATAGAGAATGTGAGAGGATTTTTTTTCCTTCAGATCTTTGTTGAATTCTATACTGAAGGACAATGTTTATTGAGAATGCGATATTGATACGGTGCCGGAAAGCCACTTCGCAAACAATGGACTCGCATGATATATTGTTTGTGTTGTCTCTATATCTTTACGGTCGTAAACATAAATCTCTAATTGTTGTATGTTAGCTGACAGAAGTAAATGCATTGAGAATAGATCTTTTTGCAAATATGATTATACTTGCTATGTATTATGTGTTTATTATTGTCGGCGGATGATGTGAGAAGTGGAACCGAAGACAGTATGAGTTCGCTACTAAGTTACACCCAGCCTTTTCTAACTTTAAATAAGAGCGATGGTAAATTCAGTTCGGATTCAAATACAACTGAGTGGTTACTTACCGAACAGTCCTATGTTGAAATACCTCACACCTATCAGCATCCCATTTTATCGTCAGTTATCTTGCTTAGTGTAACAGGAAATATATTTTTGTTGATGGAAATTCTTAACACGTGGAAGAATCTGTAGAAGTTTCAAATGGGTTGAGTGACCCCCTTTGCGAGAGCTACAGTTGTTTATATAATAAATATTATTAGAGTCGAATATCACCCGATGGACTACGTACCCAAACAAGTTTGTTTTCGAATTCAAACATTATCTAAGATTAGGCATTACATAGTAAAGAACAAGAAATATTATGTTGAACCGCTAAATGGCAAGAATCGCCCAAATATCACAAAGAACATTTCCCACTATCTGTTCCAAATTTTGGAGCTCATATCCCACAAAAGCCACCGAGCTTACATTTTTCCGGGTCTGTTAAACAGTAGCAATCCAAAGTGGGAAATATTGGAACGTTGGAATGGAAAAAGCGCACGATTTATTCCAGCATTTTGCTTTCGTAGTTCAATTCATGGCATTGTCTAGTTAATGGTATACTGAATCTGTTCAATGCCTCTATGTCAGTATGAATCACATTGTCAAAGACAAAGATCTACATAGTTTTCAGTTATTCTAATCATGCTTAGCAGATAAGCGTGAAGTAAAGTTTATCAATTATATTTTGTACAGTAAACCTTATTCCATTCCATGAAAAGACTTGGTTACAAGCAAAACTTCAACAGAGAATCATAAAGGCAAGCAAGCATATTTTGGTATTAACATTTGGACGTTCAATGTAACAACATGCTTATGCATCTATCCTCCTTCCTCGTATATTCATATTCATATATATATATACATATACACACACACACACACACACACACGCACACACACACACACACACACACACACACACACACACATACATATATATATATATATATATATATATATATATATATATATATATATATATATATATATATATATATATATATATATATATATATACATATATATATATATATATACATAGACATATAGGAGCGCCAGTTGCTCGTGTCTCTGCAAGTGACACCGATACAGCCACCACTACTTCGACGACTGCCATTCCAATTCTCTTTAATACTAATATGGTGACACTCTTACTAGACTCATTACGCTCCAACATCCATAGGAATGAAAGTAAAGACAACGATGACGTAGATTTTGCAAGAAACACATTTGGAATGACAGAAAGAATTTCATAAAAAAACTAATTGAATTAACTTTGATTTATTTGATCGTGTCTTACATCATCACTAAGTGGTAGCATATTTTAATTAAAAATACGCAAAACCTAGATATGTTTTGACCAAATATTGATTCTGGCCATGTCTAACTTAATAGCACCACCTGATAGTTGTATCTAAATCCTTTTTAAGTCACGTTTTGTGCTATCATGGTCCATTGGAGTAGTGAGTTGTATCCAAGTGTAGGTGGCTTATCTGGTATTCCTTAAAAGAGCATTGTGAACTTGCCGCGAAGAATGTAAAACACCATGATTCCGACATTATGCACTTTCATGAAAACCAGACAGAAATTAATGTAAGACACGTTTTTCTACCCTCAAATATCCTTAAATCCGTTCTCATCCCTCAGATCCCCTCTCAACTTAAACTTTCCTTTTCACCTCACTCTCGGCTTTTGCTTGTTTCTTGTAATTCCATTGCGTTTTCGTTTTCCCTTCTCACTTTGAAATATTTTCAACTTCCTCTTTGCCTTCG
>NC_142934.1:94346078-94351078 GCF_046866305.1 Octopus bimaculoides | reverse complement strand
CCTACGTTTAACTCCATTTCTTAATTTATCTGTTATACAAGAACGTTTCAATAAACCCTGGGATGTCTACCTTTTTAAGTAGGCTGTAATATTCTTGGTACATATGGGAATTGTTTTACTATCCTGGTAACCATTTATTTTTCTTCCTTGTTATTTGTACGCATTGAAAAAATACATATGCATTAGTAGATGTTTGTGTGTGTGCAGATAAATAGGTAGATAGACAGACAGATAGATAGATAGATAGATAGATAGATAGATAGATAGATAGATAGATAGATAGATAGATAGATAGGTAGGTAGGTAGGTAGGTAGGTATTAGCATATATCCTCTTGATACAGTAGTACGTCCAAGAAGAGATATAGAGACAAGCTACCAGAGTATTTGAGGCAACCTCGTGACAACCGGAGAGGAGAGATCGGTAGGTATATCAGGATCGAGCCAAGTACCACACAGGCATTTCCCTGTGGCCAGTGTTGGCGGATCTGTTGACAGTAGATCGGGTTTATCACTTCTCATCCTGTATGTCCTCGGGGTGGGTGTAAGGAAGTTAACCTCTAGTTATCTTCGTATCGAACACATAGCCAACGCATATATATGAATCCCTGCTTTTAAATGTTATTATACACACATAATTACTTATCAAATGCAAATAAAATAGGCAGACTGGTGTGTCTGTGCGTATGTATGTGTGTATGTGTGTCTCTGTCTGTGAGTCTCTGTGTGCGTCTGTGTGTGTGTTTGTTAGCGTTAGGTTGTGCAATATTTTTCAGGTTTATGTTTCCAAATAAACAGATATATGTGATAAATATATCTACAGTGTAAAACAAGAATTTGTTTCTGTTACATAGGTCTCATGTAATCGCCGAATATTGATAAGAGATGAAACTAAACTAGGCACCGTATATTGATGTGTCTTGGAATATAAAAGTGTTCTTGAATATCAGAGACATTAATTCCCGATACATTTTAGTTCTACCAGGTTAAATTGAGTTACCGAGATGCAACATAGATATTCGCAAGTCTGTGTTTCCATGCATTAGTAAATTAAAGGGTTGAAATTGCATAATATATATTGACACCTTAGAAATTAGTCAAAATGGTTTCTATACATGGAATGCAGATTTCAGAATTTGCAAGGTCTTTGATGTTTCAGATCCCATTAATCAATGATTTGCAAATTTGATAAGGAAAATATCAGTAATATTGTTGCTATTAAAAATACACTTAGTACTAAATTGATATATTTTATCATAAATGCTTAAAATACAGTATTTTAACAAGCATGCTGTTTACATCAACTTATACGGGAGAAATTATAATATTAGTAACTGGCTATGAAACAGCATAACGTTTAACCAAAGTCAATTTTAGTCCATTTAAATCCTTCAAATTGCAACCAAGTATTTAATATAACTTGTTCTGCGATTTCTCTTATGGTATCATATATATATATATATATATATATATATTGGCATAATTTACGGATTGTAAAAACGTAAAGACTTGAGAGGAAAAAGTAGAAAATCTAGTTTATGCATACATGAATCGTTACGAAACATGAAAAGTTACTGGGGTGGGGCTGATCCATCGAGACACGCTTTCTCCATTACTTTTCTGTATTGCTGTTTAATCTCTCCTTGACAAATATATTGAGAAAATGAGTTTGGCAAAATGAAGTTCAAAATACCCTGCTTTGTATGGATGACGTCATGGTACTTGCAAAAAGAGAAAATGACCTGGTTTCTCTTAGTCAGAGGCAAAGGTTATTAACCCAGGCTACTGGAATGCAGTTCGAGGTAAGTAAATATGTTTATAAATTATGAATATAGTCCAAAATATAAAATCTGATGGCACAAAAGTAGTATCAGATGATATCGTTCGATTACTAAGAAATAATAGAAGATACAAATACCCAGAAGTATTGCAACAATGGGAGAAAGAAGAGAGGAAATCCTCAAGGAGCACAAGAGAATTACGGAGGTGCTAAAAAGGATTAATGTAGGGAATGCTACCAAGGCAATTAATACAGGGCCATGCCAGTGTTAAGACACTCAGCTCTTTTTGTAAAAGGCACAAAGCCAAGGCTTCAGAACTTACAGAGAAGAATTAGGAAGCCGATCATAAAGCAGAACGCAGACTACCCTAAAACTAATAATGGTTTTAAATTTTAGGATCAAGGTCTGTCATTTTGGGGCAGGGGATAAACCCATTACATCGACCCTAATACTCAAATGTTTCCTAATTTATCGAACCCGAAAGAATGAACGGTTAAAGTCAACCGCGACGGAATTTGAACTCAAAACGTAAAGATGGACAAAATGCAGGTGAAATGGGCGAAATGGAAGGAAAATGGAAGTAATTCATTTTTCAAGACGCGCTAATGGCTCACTGCCTAACATCCTAAAGAGTAATACTGACAGGCTCTACCTGCCGAGAAGAGAAGGATACACACGAAGCACGAAGACCAGATGTCATTCGAGAGTAAACGAAAAAAAAAAAAACGTGACGTTAAAAACTTTCAATGTAATATTATAAGAAATTGGAAACTAAAGAAATTGAATGAATTTATAAATGTCAGGATATAGGCATAGAGTTGAAGTGATTGCGGTTGTCCATATAACACCAACACAATTATTATTCGGATAATTGGGACACTTGGTGCTCAAAATGCTACCTAAGCGCCTAAAAGAATCGAATTGACAATATCATTCTGTATCATCATGTATTTTGCAAGATTCCTAAGAAATATTCATGAGATTTAAAGAGACGTTTACTCGCCACACCTCAATATAACATCCCTGCTCAGTAATATACCTTGATCTAGTTTAAATAATAATAACACTAGATAGGCATCTGGCATCGAGTTGCATTCTTGCGGTCTGTGAAGATACACTTTGTTTTGTGGTGTCACGGAGGTTGGCAATAAATATTATATAATCAATAAAAGCTATCGTCACCTTAAAATATAACTAGAAAGTATCTTTTTAATGTCATATAAATATTTTCCCCTTCGTAATTGATGTATTTACACGATCTGAGTGCGCTTGGAATACTGAAGCCTATGATCAATAAAGATAAATAACATGAGAACCTGCTAAATGTCCGACATTATTTATATAAGCTATGAAATACACTTACTTCCCCATTCAGCGAAGCATTTATTATTTAGGATGAAAAATAATAATTCAAATTCGAAGGAGAATCATCATTCGAATCATTATTATAATTTTACTCTTATCACATAGCGATATTTATTTAGAAAAAGTCAAATGGCAAAGGTTTTATATTGCGTATTCTGTACTGAATGTTTGGTTGGAGGCAATGGCGAAAAAGAATCCTAGTTAGATCTCATAAAATATTGTAGTGAAAGGAAATAGCATAGAATAATTTTACTGTGTATCGCTTTGAAGAAACAAAAACAGTCAAGACATGCATTGCATGGGTAAGAATTGAAAGAAAACTCGGGCTTTTAGTTTTCCTGAGATTATTTTTTTATTAAGTACCCTATTTATGATTTACAGAAGATTAGAAAATATATTTAACTTGTATCCTAGCCATATTTATGGAGGGAAAGATTCAGTTGAACTCAGGCAGGTCCGGCTGATGAAACGGCAGCTAAATCGAGTAACATTTTACTTTGTTTGTTATAAGTCGCCTGATCCTTGTACACAATATGTTGCACACGATATAATAAGCAATTATTGATTTCACTTATATATATGATAGAGCTTCCGATTCATACGGTAAAAAAATAACCAACAATACCAAGAGCATTAAACAGCAAAACGAATCAAATTCACTCAGATGCAGATCGTATAAGGTAAGAATATAGCAGATTTATAATGCGGCGAGCTGGCAGAAACGTTAGCGCGCCGGGCGAAATATTTTAGCCGTTACGTTCTGAGTTGAAATTCTGCCGAGGTCGACTTTGCCTTTCATCCCATTCGGGTTCGATAAAATAAGTAACAGTTAGCTGCGTACCGGGGTTGATCTAATCGACTAGCCCTCTCCCTCAAAATTCCTAGAATTAGCAGATTTGTAATCAATGGTGAAAGTTATAATATTAAGAGAAGCACTTTTCGGTAATAACGTGTTGCTATGTAGAAGTAATTAAAAGACATTTTTTTTCAAATTGGAGAAGTGACATAAATGTTTTCTTCCCAAGTGGCGCAAGAATATTTCCCAGAACATCATAAGGCGTAAAAATAGTAAATTTTAAAACCGTAGTGTAATTTGCAAAGTAGAATGATTCAAATGTGCCAATTAAAATGTGACAGATAAAGAAACTGAGTGTGTGTGTTTGTGTGTGCGTGCGCACGTGTGTGTATGAGATACAGAGAGAGAGAGAGAGAGATTAAGAGAGAAAGAAAGGGAGAGATTTGTTACAGTTTCCACTGATTCTTTCCGCTGTTGAAAGTTACATAGAGTTGGAGACAAAATATGCTATACAAATCGAATAAGTACGAAAAGATGTTCGGTAGTCTTTGACCACCACAAACTAATCATCGTTTTCCAAAGGAAAACTGTAAGAATATATAAATGACTGAAAGATAAAATATTGGTTATTGGCAATTGACATTTCTAAACAAATAAATTAACATTTATATGTGAATCCTTATAAACTGTTGCAAAATGCATTGCCCTGAAACACCTTGAAATATGCGATAAGCACTGAATTACTAAAGAGTGATTTGTGGAATGACAAGTCATCTGCTTATCAGCTACAATAAATGTAATATTTTTTTAATTCTTGCAAGTCGAAAGGATTAGCTCTCACTTGTTGATATGTCTTTAGTCAGTCATTTCTACATGTGAATATACAACTGGCTGGCAAATATACACATTCATTAATAAGTTACAATCACACGTCTATTGACACATACTAAATAGCGCTTGCTTTCGTACCTGTTTTCTTTCAATTCTCAACATTCCTCGTAGATATAAACGAACAAGAAATACTTGTCGCCAAGCACAGTAAATGAAAGTCAATGCTTGT
>NC_142934.1:94331078-94341078 GCF_046866305.1 Octopus bimaculoides | reverse complement strand
TTATTTAATAAACAGTACTTAGTAATAAAGTATAACTAATCCTATTCAAAAACACAAATCTAAGATATATATAATGAAAAAGGAATGGTTTTAATGGAAGGTAAGTATAAAAGATGAAAAGACAATAATAAGGAATGAATGAAATAAAGAACTGGAAGAATAAAGACACAAAGATGTTACGGAATTTGTCGCCTCTAACATCGGGTATTGAAATATAAGGGACATTATTGCCGCATAGTCTTGGTTATGTAGCATTTCAGCCCTACCTTAATTATTCCTCTTGTTTCTATGAATCAGCAATATGTGTGTGTATGTGTGCGTGTGTGCTTGCATGTGTATGTAGGTGTATGCGAGCGCGTGTGGGTATACATATACAAAGCGTAAAAACGCCCATTCGCCGTGCATCACTATAGGATTGAACTTAGAATGTTACCCTCCGAAGTAAAAGTCCGTGCGAAGTTGTTTATGGAAAACTAGCAGTGACCTTTGCATACCAGCCTCTACTCTCCACACCACTGATGTTATCCAACAGAAAGGCAAAGTCCGATATAGCTTGGCACCAGTGACGTCGCAAATCATTTCTACAGCTGAGTGAACTTGGAGGAATGTGAAATAAAGTGCCTTGCTCAAGAACACAACACAAAAGCCCGACCCAGGAGTCGAACTTACTACCTCATGATTGTAGCCCGATGCTCTAACCACTCAGGTTTGCAGCTTCACGTGTATGCATGTATAAACACTCGTAATCCATATATATATATATATATATATATATTCATAGTTATATACACATATGATCACGGAACAATATATCAGAAACTGTGTCACATTGGTGTAGATGAAAAACTCTGCGAGATGTTGGGTAACATTTAAAAAGTTAGCAAACAGAGAGTTGCATGCAGAGTCCCTCAGTGGAGCCATTAGTTTCGTGACGGATCTCTCAGACATGATCCTAGTCATATAATCAGCCACTCCTACCATCAAATTTATCACAAGAAGTTAAGTGCCCTCTGATAACATAACACTAGGGAAATACCTTTACTTTTCTCTACATTCATTAGTAAAATAGCTATCAACGTAATGTAATATAAAGCCTTACATTTGCCGGTATGCGTTTTATCGCATCCCTCGATTTGGACATTGTTACACAGCTATAATCAAGCCTGGCTCGTAAAAGGATGTGCTTGAATAACGGTAGATATTGTTTTCTGTCATATATATTATTATTTTTTTATTCAAACAGTATTTACGTTATCTGGTACGGCAGGCTGCACATATTTAGAAGACAGAAACAGTAAAGGAGGAGGGTTTTTTAATGGACTCCACTTCATTGGCATATTTTATTGAGGTATAAACGAATGCCTCCATATTATGAATAAGCGACACACATGACGTAATGATCGATAGAATAATAAAACTGAATGAACGACGACGTATACCGGTAAAATGGGAACATGATATTAAGCAAATGAGAAACTCAATATAATGAGTAGCTTAATGAGAAGATAAATGGCAAAAAGAAAGAAGCCTGCAATGATTGAAAGGTGTAATTGTCAAAAAACCAAAATGAACATGTATTTTGAGTAGAAAGCAGAGCGGAAGACAGAAGAAAACAAAGAACAAATAAGCAAATAACCTAATAACTGAATGGCAGAAGAGTAGCCTGAGAAAGAACTAAATAAATCTGTTTTAATATAATCTGAATAATGTGTTTTATGAAGGCATTATTAATGGAAAAATAATGCGAAAGAGTAATTAATCGGTTTAATGAACAGAAGAGTAACAAAATAAATGCGAAAACACAAGCGAATCACCTGAATATGTGAAAGCGGTTATTAAATAGAGAGCAGCATACGTATTGCAGAAAACAGAAAAATGTTAGAATTACTGACTAAGAAAGAAGTTTATTGTAGAGTAATGATGCCTTTCTTCAGGGCATTAGCGACACCATTGAAATGAAGTGACTGCAACCAGAAGTGAAAAAACAGTAAGACGAGTTCCTGCCCGCAAGACTTGTCTTCTCCTACATTAGCGCATGTGAATTGGGAAAAAAATATGCCTGACATTTTACAAATTTTAATCCTGACTAGACTTAATATTTCGTTAGCTATTGATAAATATATTGAATATTGCAAGTGTGAGCTAAAACGACTAGCATCAGGGCTATAACATTGTTTGATTCTCCATAGTCTTTATATCCATATCCGTACAATTCACCTTGTATTTAACCTACGGATTCATACAAAAGTTTCTTAGAAAGAAAATTCGTATGCGGCAGAGAAAATGGAAATGCTGATTGAAATGAAAGCAATCTCAATACTAGCTTACGGTTTTCTATACTAATGAAATGAAAATACTACATTCCCAAACCAGAATTGTAAAATAAATCATTATCACTGTTGATAATAAGAACGCTGGATCAGCAGAATGAAATGACAATTTGAAAAAGGCTTTCAGTATAAAGTTATGATTTTTTTTTACATTCAGTGTTCAATCGAACCGAGGCCAATGTTGTAGTTTATAGAATCTATGAATATCTCGTGTCTAGAATTCGACAAATGACAAACTAAGGGGTTTCGCGGTATAAAAGAACAGAATGAGTGAGAATCGAATTCTATATCTTTTCAGTAACAACTATTTATAAACTGAAGTCAAATATGTTCAGGCTCAACCTTACTTTTCATACTTCTAAGTTATATAAATGAACTCTTGTTGCGCTGATGATGTAAAAAAAAAATAATTATCAACTGTGTCCTCCTCACAAAATAGTGGGTGCTTGTCAAAACCGAAAACTACGCTTATTACCAAGATCGGTTGTGCGCCTAGTTTCATGCTTTAAGCTAGATAACATTACTAGCCGTATCTACAGGCAGCCATTCCGAGACACACTGTCATGTTTGACAATATCCTAGATAGGAGTGAGGCGGAGAGCTGGCAGAATTGTTAGCACACCGGGCGAAATGCTTCTCAGTATTTCGTCTTCCTTTATGTTCTGAGTTCAAATTCCACCGAGGTCGACTTTGCCAGTTGCGTACTGGTGTCGATCTAATCGACTGGTCCCTCTACCCCAAAATTTCAAGCCTAGCGCCTTGATTAGAAAAGAATATACTTGATAGGAGTGTGTGCGCAGACCATGGTAGTTGTGAAGTAGAAGTGCAGCAGTGGATGAATAAATAATTTATAAGCTACCTACTAAGAGGTGGTTCGAATTGATCAAAATTGATCAGACGCCTGTCAATCAGTTTTCTTCTGAATATTGATAACCCTAACGGCACAAACACGAGGCCGACGATCTAATAAGTTACATTTTTAGTGGTTTGAAATTAAATCGCGCGCAAGAATTACTTAATGAATAATTACTTAATGAAATAATTAATGGTGCGATGTAAAGGGAAATTCAATTTTAGGAAATTCTATAACATCCATTTCTACTGTTTACGCAAGGCCTGATATTTCGGGTTAGGTTGCTTAATCGAATACGTCGAAACTAGTGCTCTATCGACCCCCAAAGTTTGAATAGCAAAGTCAACTAAGGTTTTATATTCTGTGATAATATTTGTATTCAAGCAAGTGTTATCATTTTGGCTGTAGTCAACTCTTATGAATTGGTAATAAAAATTGTTTGCCAACATAACATGGCATTCCTGGTTTAGGATGAATGTTGCTGTAATTTAACCCCAGGTGACATCGTTTCCAGCTGGCTATACTGTGCTGATTAAGGGAAATAACCCGGAAATTGCGATACACAGATATTGTTTTGAGTTGAGTGGGGGTGCTAGATTCCTTTGTTCGAACATATAAGGACACAGATCGTGTCGTATAGCCAGCTGGAGGTGATGTCTTCTGGAGCTAAATTACAGCAACATTCATCCTAAACCAGGACTGCGATGTTATGTTGGCAAACAATCTTTACTACAAAGTACGTTGCTGAATATCTCTCGTTATGAGATTTAAAAATAGTAATTTTCTTTCGAATTTATGTTAACGGGACCATCATTTTGGTAGCGAATGTTTATGAGATCATGATGAGGTTTCAGAGTTAGAAGAGTACGAATCTGACATCATAATCTAATTCTTCTCTTTCATCATTCTTTGACAGCTAAAATAATCCACAAAATATATATTTTAATCATATATCTCCGCAATATATATTCATACGTACAAAAACTAGCGTATCTATCTCTATATGATTCGTGATCCATATATCCATCTACATCTTCCACTCCACTTTTCCATCTAGTTCTGCTGCTGTTCTTTCTCTACGCCAACAACATAATCTTCATCACCATCTTCATCATAACAATTGCTATCATAACTCTTATTATCAGCATGATGATTTTATGCAATAATTAATAATTTCAGATCAGCAGAATCACTGGTCCGACACTATGAATACATCATGATAATCTGTCCGATTTTTAAGCGCCCTCAGTAAAATTAATGTGGATAGATGTTTCGCTGTTAATGTACTTAGTGCTACACATACACATATATACACACACATACGCACTCACGCACACACACACACACACATACACACACACACACACACACACACACACACACACACACACACACACACACATATATATATATATGGGTTTGGAGGGATACATCATCAGGATGGATACTGTGGAGGCTGTTAGTTATGTTCCAGGTTACGGCTAGCCTCATCTATTAGTATTTAATATCTATAACTACTACGAATTGTCAGTCATTCTGCAAATTTCTCGGATGGGTAATTCCGTGTTCACTTCACTGGACGGTAATATTCTCTGGAGTATATATTAGAAAAAATATAATGATATAGAACACGGAGACTTGATCACCCTGAAAATTTCCTTCCTCACATTTTACAGTTTTATACAGTATATATATATTGGTCTTTATGACCTACACATGTTTCGACTGCACAGGCTACGGACACCTCCAGATGCAACCTTGCACGATTTTCTATACAGCATTTTCAAGGTCTATCCATTTGGCTAGTTTCGAAACAAACTGAGTGCAGTTTGATTTCTTGTCAACTATGGTGGCTGTTTTGAAACTGATATCTGATCCGCTTGTAGGTATGTGTGTTTGACCTCAAATTGACACCAGTTGCTGTCTGAAGTCAGGTTTCGGTTTAATTAGATCAAGATTGATGTAGTGATTTCGCAGCGCTCCTTGTGTATTGTGGTGATTGGGTACGCTGCAGCTTTGTTTTCAAGTGCATTGCTTGTACTCTAATGTTTTTAGTAGCTCATTTTCTTGGCTGTGTTTCTTGTGGTTTGCGATATACATTGGATATAATATATACTAGCTTTAGTAAGGTGGGCCATGAATTTTATTGTTTGGGGACAGGTTCTTCTACCCATCCTTTCACACTCAACTCTGAGTGGAACATTGGTTATCCAAAACTTTCCTTAAATCTTATAGTCTTGTGTTTCTGTAAGCATCTTAAGGCCCGTTGAAATCTTCCATTAAGTAATTTTTTTTCGATCTAAATATGTGGTATAATTCTTCCATACACAAGTCACATCTACCTTCCCACGCTCGATTCGGTTTAGGTGTACTGATTATCTCCCACTGTATAATATATCTATAGTCCCTGTCTTTAATTGATGTGACTAGTTTGTCTAGGTTTGTATTACTATTCCTTTTTCAACCTCTAAAATTATTTAAGTGATTAGCCAGAGCTCTCTTCAAATTAAGAGAGCTTCACAGCGAGAAATTGCTATTAGAATAACAGAAAGGTAGCAGGAAGTAGACTAGAAGAATGCATGATTCATTATACAAAGACAGAACAGGTGTAATGGAAGTATAATATAAGAATGAAAATATAATAATAGTCTGGATAGATTATACGAAAAGCAATGACATGATTCCGTACTGATGAATAATTGAAGGTTTGAGTATATTCAGTATAGCAGACAACATAAGAGAATTAATTAGCTTTAGCAAGAAGAAATGGAAAGTAGATGTCTACTCAAGAGCAACAGCCTAAGAAAAAGCTTATATCAAGAGAGGAATTTCCCCAGGAGACTCATTATCCCTTCAATATTTGTGTTAAGCTTAATCTCCTCACCTAGTTTAATATTACGAAAAGCAAAGTCAGTATGTCAAATTGCAGCGATAAGAGCGCAACGTTAGTCATAAAAAGGGACAGGTAGTAAGCAGTGAGAGCATGCAGTTACCAGTTGGTCAAACACTAAAATAAATATAGCCTCCTGTGTAGGTAATAGTGAAGAAAGTATATTAAGTGCTGCTAGACTAACAGTAGAAGATAGAGAAACTAAAACGTCAATTCAAGTTCAAGACCAAAAATAAGAACAGGCATTATCTGACTAGCAATCGACGGCTTCCCTGTGTAAATTCCCAAATATTGCTGCTAGAAATAGTAATGAGACATAGTTATGGTTGTAGAAAGAAAGGCTGATAAGAGAGATAGAAAGTGCGTTAGTATCAGCATATGATCAAGCATTAAGGACTAATTGGATAAAAGCCAAGATAGACAAAAAGCAAGTGGATTCCCAATGTAGGTTATGCAACTCAAAAGAGGAAGCTGTAGTAAGTGAATGTAGCATGCTTGCGCAGAAAGGATAGAAGAAAGAGCATGACAACCTAGTAAAAGTAAGCCATTGGGAGTATGTAGAAATGTAGAATTTTGCCACTGATAAGTGGTACGAACATGCACTTACAGTACTATAACGTATAAGATACTGTGAGATTTTAACATTTAGACTGAGAGAGAAGTAGAAGCTAGAATGTTTTATTTATTAGTAATAGTGAAAGAGAATAGAAAATGTCAGGTAAACTGTCTTTACAATTCCAAATCACGAAAAATATATGAGAGATATAGAGAAAATAGCAAAGAACCAGGAACGTTGCGGTACACAGACTGCTCCCATGCTGAACTTATAGATAAAAACACAAGGTATCTTCTCTCTCAATCTCTGTCCCTCACTCTCTCGCCCTCTGTCTCTTTTCTTCTATATTCTCACCCCTCCCTTTCACATTCTCTCAATCACTTTCTTTAATACTTCTGTAGATTGCTGGTTGACATCGTAAAAACCCTCAGCCGTAATCACGTAGGCCACTTTAAATAGTAAGATAATTTTTCGTTAGATTCAATTTAAGTATATCTATCACCCCCTTATATATATATATATATATATATATATATATATATATATATATATATATATATATATATATATATATATATATATATATATATATATATATATATATATACTTCTGTACATATTATTTTACATTTCCAAAATGCATACTTATTCGTACAAATTCATATGGAAAGCAGATCTTTTGCACCCAGACAACTCCGGTTTTTCCTCGAACTCTTGAGACGCACACCCAAACACCAACTCAAACACCAACCCAAACACCGCCCAACCACAACCCAACCACTACCCAACCACCACCAGACCAATTAAACACCGCTTAACTAGCCAATCAAAGGGATTGTGAGGCTAATTTGCCTGAAACTCAGGCCACCTATTTCCTACCAACAGCCAAACTTATAAGGCAAATACTAATACCAGCCTAACATAATAATAATAATAATTAGTTTAACTATTAAACTCCACCCTCTCACCTTTTTTTCAGCTCCCGGGCCGTCGGCGACAAAGCCCATCACCCCACAGGGCTTGTGCGAGGAAGGTGTTCTTTTGCTATTTGGTCAGCCTGCAGGATGAAACAGAATTCCCGTGTAAGGGCGGATGAACTATGAAGAGTTAATGGCCGTTCCAATAACAACTCTTCCACCAGCTGCAAAGCTCTGAATACAGTGTTGATGCCCAGAGTCGGAGAGCTCGACTAAACGTCTAAGCGTAGAATGGCCTCTTTGTGTCTTTTGTGATAAAAGACCCAGTTGAGGTGGTTGTAACACCTTATCAACACTTACCTCTGTATGAGAGTAATGACTAATAGAATAAACAGAAACAACCGCGTAAATGTGGACAGAACTAGAGGAGACGGACTTTCGCCCGGAAGGTGTCCTGTGGGTGAGCAGCAAAGACGATGAATACAGCTGTCGTGGAAGGTTATTCTTTTGAGTAGACCCACTGATAATGAAGGGAGACACAAAAGAGGATATAGAAAGAGAATGCATGACATATGGATGGAGAAGCAGTGTTCATATATTACGAAACAGAGACTCTGTGGCCGGTCAGATAAGCGCAAGGAAGAAGAAAAAATGGTTAACAGTATTAGAGCTCGGTGAGATTAGGAAAAGGGTGATGATGGAAAACACGGTGAGTCAAGCAAAAGTAAATACAGAGAAAGTTGACGATGCTACAGTTAATGATAGTAATCAGGAGAAGTATAATGTCTTAGGCCCTAAGTGTAGAGAAGTACTGAATAATGAAGACAAAGGAATGATGGAAGACATTACTGGTATCATTGAGGAAAACCTGGATATGGAAATAAATGGATTCAAGAAAGTAGATAAAAATTTGTTGAATGTGTGGTCACTTAAAGTGGATAAAATTCTGAAAGAAATCAAGACAGATAATATAACCGGAATGAATAAATTGATTAAAGCCTGCATCGTCTATATAGGAAATAAAGTAGGCCTCGAACCAAGCGGTTAAAGTGGGAATTAAGGAAAATAACATTGGTGGAAAAGAAGAATAGAGCAATCAATGGACGAACTATGAATACATATTAACATCTTGGAATGAAAGGAAAAAGGTGACATCAAAGGGAGAGGAAATATCAGGAACTAGAACGTAGGTACAGGTTAAAGAAAAAGGGGCTAAATGTAGTTCTTGAAGAGCTGAAACAAAGATAGTTGTTATACATGAATGACTAAAAGATTTTGGAATGAGCGAACGTAAAATAATTGGCCTAAGTTTCAACAGTGAAGATATTCAGTAAAATATCGGAATGGAATTTGGGAGTAAAAAGGCAAAGTAGTATCGTCTGATGGTATGCAACTTGAGAAAATGGGCAGGAAAACCAGAAAATTAATGATAATTAACAAGGAACTATCCACCAAAAGAAGCGATACGACCAGACTGTATGTGCTTAGGAAGGGGGAGGAAGAGGCCTCATAAAATGCAAGATTTGTGCTGCCAAAGATAAGAATAGTCTGCGATGGTAGAGTGAATTTTTATTTGCCGCTGTTAGAATTAACAATACAATAACTACCGAAATGTGATGCCCGCAAATATTTAAGAATGGAGAGGAAGAAATAAGAGTAAACAATAAGACATCACTGCATGGGTAGTAGCGAGAGAAATCGAAAGAAAACACAACACCAACACTTGGAAAACACAACACCAAAACTTAGAGATGGATGGCTGAAAAAAAAATGTAATCTGAAAGGATGCACCAAGACATTGAAATGAAGCGCCCAGGAACAAGCTCTGAATGCTAATTACACCGTTCTAAATAGATAAATGCAGCGAATCGCCTTTTTGTAGGATGTGTAGCAACCAAAACAAAACAATCTCACATACTGTGTAACAAGCCGGCCCAAAAGCACTATAAAAGGAGGCGTGATAACGTGGCTAAGCTTGTTCACTGGAGGTTATGCGAAATGTACGGCCTGAACAGAACACGAAAATGGTACGAACACACACACACACACACACACACACACACACACACACACACACACACACACATATATATATATATATATATATATATATATATATATATATATATATATATATATATATGTGTATGTATGTGTATTTTTTCAATGTGTACCAATAACACAGAAAAACTAGTTACCAAGGTAGCAACAGATACATATTAGTACCAAGAATTTTACAGCCTACTTAAAAAGATAGAAATGCCAGGGTTGACAGAAATGTTTTTGTATAACATAGATAAATAAAGAAATGGAGCTAAACGCAGGTATTATTCAAATCTTTAAACTTCCGACATATATTTCGTAAAAAACATTGGTATTATTTCAGAGGAAATAAAATGATGTAAAACAATGCGATCTTCTCATCAGAGACGAAAAGAAAAACAAAATACATCA
>NC_142934.1:94273578-94328578 GCF_046866305.1 Octopus bimaculoides | reverse complement strand
GGATCATTTATAACTTTAACACAACAACCAACGTGAAAATTTTGTATCAGAATATTGAAATAATATAATAATTAGACTTATTATGTGTTTGTTCAACCTATGGCTGCAGAAATCCTGACAAAACAATACCAGAGGGTCAACGATGATTCAGTTGGCGTCAGCCTAGATCAGTTTTTTAAGAAAACGATTATATAGGCGTTACATTTAGTAGATTGGGCCGAAAAGAGGTATTTTTAGCATATATTTAATAGACTCAAGACTCAAGATTCAAGACTCAACACTCAAGACTAAAGACTAAAATAAGAATAATAAATAAGTGGAAGGTTTACCGGTGAGTGTGTTAAATTATAAGGCACAAAAAAAATGACTCTCCTCAGACACAACAGATTATGCTGAAGCATAATCTGTTGTGTCTGAGGAGAGTCATTTCACACGATCACACATAAAGAATCTTGCAAACCAATTCCACAAGCGAAATTTTATAGAATAGTATTGAATCACTAAAAAAAGAAAAAAAAATTGACTTACAAATGAATAATAGAATAATTAAATAAAATGCAGCACAAGTTTTGTTGCATTTTATTATTGCCAAAATAAATTAAGAATAATTATACAATGTTTGAGGTGTAGTGTAAGTATTGGGAATTATATACCACTAACATGTGAGCATAATAAAAGATAGATTTAATTACAAAAAGAAAAGAAAAAAGCGATGCGAAAAATATATCAAATTTGTGTTTTTCTGTCGTAAATGGAAATATCATTCTTTGATATTGCGGTAATCAATGCAAAATAATAAGCAAAGAATATTCTGAGCAATACACTTACGTTCCAAGTGAAGTATTAATTCCATTCTTGTAATTAATATTGGAATCGCAGGTAATTCGGTATATTTACTCAAGCGAAATCCCTTAAAAAATCAATCGATACACCTAATTCTTGCTTACAGCGATAATAGTATGGTGTAGCACAATCCATGTTGTGCTGCTGATACTATCTCACCAGCAAATTAATAGAGCTAACTAGAGTGATATCCGGCGATTTGAGTGTTTAATTAATGAGATGTAATTTTTAATTAACTTCAATAACAAATGCGGCAATAAACCACGGAATTTTATTGAATCTCATTAAATAAGATTTTTCAAATTGCTGAAATCTTATGAAAGATAAAATGCTTCTATATATTTTTATATGAAATAGATTTTCTCTACTCCAAACCATCGGAATGATATATTTTGTATGTATAAAGAAACTTTTAAAGCCAGCTACAAGTACGAATTCTATTAAATACAGCGGTAAGAGAAGCACACACTCACAGAGAGTGACACACATAAAACACATACACACACACACAAGAAATAATACACGTACAGTAGAGGTACGCTAAACAGGAGTGAATAAGGCATGTGGTTAAAATCCTATTTAAGATTTCTTACACTCGAATATGATTAGAGATTTCAATGCGGAAATAGTCTGGAACTAAATCGCCTTATCATTGGAATACGGATGACGACATGGGTGATGATGGGATACAAACGTGTCAGGATCGATAAGCTTCATCAGCAACGAATATCGAATCAGTTTTTGAAATCCTTGTAATAGCAATTGTTCTCATATATATATATATAATGTACATGTATGTGTGCGTCTGAGTGCACTATCATATGCATACGAACATGGGAAGGAGTTAGCTAATGAAATAATTTCTTGGTAAGTTCTCCCCATCGGTAATATGGAGAGATTTTCCTCAGTGAGGGTTGTTTGGCCTCTAAAAATCTCCAGCTTAACCAAAATTTGTGCTTATGTCGTTTACACGACATATATGTCTTATGTATCATGACAACGTATCGTCAGATCCCCCAAATATATGGTGAATCCTTAGATCCCCAAAAACCTGTTGGCCCATGACCTCTTCAAAATAAGGAGGGGGAAATTTCCTCACAACTCAAAAGTAATAACTGGAGATTATCTCCCTTTGCTATTGGCTGTCGACTTCCGGTTATCGATGGCAGCACAGCCGGACGTCGATAGCCAATAACAAAGGGAGATAATCTCCAATTGTTACCTTTGAGTAGTGAGGAATTTCTCGCTCCATATTTTGAAGAGGTCACGGGTGAACAGGATTTTTGGATTATGATGATACGCCATGAAGCTAATCCCTTTATCGACGGAAAACCTAAGGTAAACCCATAAACCCGCCTTCCCTATTTTTAATATATATATATATATATATATATATATATATATATATATATATATATATATATATGTGTGTGTGTGTGTGTGTGTGTGCTGGATATATGTAATAATGTGTATGTATATTTCTTGGTGGTATGTATCAAGTTACCTCACAATTGTAGACCTTGCATGAAATCGGGGTACCAGCTATTTTCAACTTTAAGTTCAATTTTCACCAAGAATATAAGCCTTAAGATATATACGAAGAAATCCATTAAACCTTCTTCTCACTCCATGAAATAGAATGAACTAATTCTAACGATGTTATTCATTTAATGGAATAAAGATCAAAATGGCTTTCAGGCTATTTGTTTACTTTTTACCTGTAATATTAAATATCCTTTCTGGATTGATAAAATAAGTACCATTTGAGCACTAGGATTAACGTATTCGATGAGCCCCCCTCCCTTTAAATTACTTGCCTTGTGCCAAAATTTGAAATCAATATTAAATATTCTTTGTTTTTCTCCCACTGATCTCCATCACAGGCCTCATGTTCACTTTTTACTCAAACACTGATTAACTTTCATGTCTTCTCCCTTTACATCATCTACCTCTTTCTTCTTCGTTTCTTCTTTCTCTTCTATATATATGCACTAAATATACAACTCCACAGTGAAAATTAACAGATAAGAAAACAACATTTAAAATATATTCCAAATACTTAAATATTTTATCGTGAATGAAACTACGTTAATTACGACAATAGCTGTTAACGACACATACGCTGTAGAAAAGACTTTGTATAGCAGTTGTTTGGAGGTTAAGCTTCCTTTAATATAAAATGAGGTAATACAACTTTTAGATCTATTCGAGATGCAACAAAAATATATGTGCGAGTATTTTGTCAAACATAACAGCATTTCTTTGCCACAGGTGATAATCCATAAGAGAGCACACGTATATATCTTTCTATACGTACATACAAACATGCATATATATATATATATATATATATATATATATATATATAAATGAAAAAATAAATGTGGACTAAATATTCCCTCAAGTTAAGTATTACAAGCGCTTCAGGTTACATCGGAAGAAATTCTCTAAATTGACAGAAGTTAAAAGCTATGGTGTTTTCTACTTTCCCTTTTATTGGTGAAGACGCAACCAATGTACGAAGGTGAGTCAAAAAGTAATACTATTTTGTTTAGGACAGGTATAATTACCAGCACAGGAACATGTATCATACATCATAATGAAGGTGGTCCTCTGTAGATCACATCTCTACTTCTCAACATAATCACCATTTCTTTCAATAGCAATGTTCCACCTTCGAATGAGAGCATGTATCTCTGCTCCGTAAAATGCTGTTGACTCTTCTTTGAGTCACTTCTTCACAACAGTTTTCACTTCCTCGTCACTGGAATAATGTTTGCTTCTCAAACTCTCTGTCATGGAGTCGAAGAGACGATAGTCCAGTAGCGATGATTGTGGTCATTGGACTATCATTTTTTCCTGAAATTGTCATTTTTCCCTCTTCCCGAACACCTCACGACATTTGCCGGGATCCGTCACCAAATGTTGGGGCAAACATTCTCCATCTCGCCAATGGCTCCTTAGGGAGACGTAGGTTAGATATCCTATCTGCCACTTATGTAATGCTGAGACAAGACACCGCAGCTGTCTGTATCCAGGAATAACAACCCACACTCAACGGTAAATCCGAAAGGGGTAACACCCAGATTCCATTCTGGGTACCCATCTCTAATCACCCATTTTTCACATTTACGTGTAGAAATTCATACCCAGATGTTGAGATGCATGATACTGATATTTATCCCTACGATAGAATTGGGTTCGAATTGCAGGGACAATATTAGTGACGTCAGTGTCACCGGGTATTCTTGTGCTCTGGTGCCATTCTTATTGATGGTAATTTTACTGCTGGTTTTGTTATTATCATTATTGGCATTTTGTTGTTATCTTTCGTTTGTGCTTCATAGTTTCGTTTCTGTTATTGTGAATTCCGCCTCTTTTGCTGGCAATATGGCTCTGTTTTTAATAGTTCATCTTTTACGAAGAGAGCAGGCTCAAGATGTCAGAGGCCTTTTTGTAGGTATTTTTCTAAAAGCCTTCAACAATATTCCTTTTGCGAAACCTTATCTTAATTTTGAAGAAACGTTAAGTTTTTAAAATCAATTAATACTCCCCAAAGGATCTATACACATCGGCATGGTGGTGGTGGTATTGGCCGATGCTTTTTTTTCCTGAAGTTGTCTTATTTTCCCTGTTCCCGTAGCCGTGAATGTGTAGGTGTCCACGTTACCATACAACAGTCATGCTGATATATTACGGTCTATTTATTAAAGCTATCTCAAACAAAAAAATGAACTGAACAGGACAGGAGACACGTGGGAGGGAGAGTTACTGAAGAGGTCATAGGATGTGTGACGAAAGATTCCAGACAAATGATACTAAAATATGAATAATAATAAAGCTGTAATGAAGATATACAGTGAATGTGGTTAATTTGCAAAAATACGACCTTCCCCAAATATAACAATATTTAAAACAAATCATAAGAAAAAGTGGAAAGTTACACCAACCTTTGTGTTTTTTGTATATGACATACATATTTAAGTGGCTTGCCTCATAAAACTCTCCATTGACTTTTCTTGGGTTATTTACTTTATCTTAACTGAAGGTCGTGTCTCTTCTTAAGCGTATTTATTCCTTCTCTTCCTCGTTCACTTTCGCAGAGTGGTATCGATGAACGACTCGCCAGTGAGGATTTCCACTTAGAGTCATCGCTTTCTCCTGCTGCTGTTGGACAGTCTTCCTTTCCTTTCTGATTGACACTGAATTTCTCAGTTTCCTGCCATTGTATTTTTTCACGATGTTGTTTATGTTGTCTTTTTGTTGTTATTGTAGTTATTATTGTTGACTAAGCAAATTATAGCCCCTTTTTTTGTTTGTTTTCGTCGTCCCCATCAAACATTCAGGTTTAGGTGTCAGAAGATGCTTTCGCCTACTCGTCCTGTTTTCCTTCTTGTTCGATGTACTGTGGAGGACATTCGGCGGTATTTATGTAATTCCTTCACTATTCACTACAACATTATTTAGGGAATGTAGTTGGAGCCCTGTCAATTGATATGCATTTTTAAATATGCACATGTAAGAGGAAAGAGAGCGAGGCTGTATCAGAAAGCGAAAATCTAGTCTGAGTTGCCTGCACAGGATTTCTAGGTAAAAATATCCTGCAATCGGAAGTAACAATATTTTACCATCAGATTTCAAGTCTCGATTGTCTTAAATTTCAGTGAAATTATTCTAGTATTCGACTGAATTCTTACCGGCCAGAAGTTCACACCGCCTAATTAATACCATTCCTCATCCAGAATTGGTAATTATTAAGGCAGCGATCTGCCGGAAGCGTTAGCACGCCGCGTGAAATGCTCACCAGTATTTCGTCTGTCTTTATGTTCTGAGTTCAAATTCCGCCGAGGTCGACTTTGCCTTTCATCCTTTCGGGGTCGATAAATTAAGTACCAGTTGCGTACTGGGCTCGATGTAATCGACTAGCCCCCCCTCCTCCCCCTTCCCCCGAAATTTCGGGCCTTGTGACTTGAGTAAAAAAGAATTGGTAGTTATTAGAATATTTAAAGTAATATATCCACTGGAAACAAAGTACGTAGTTGTTTATAAGTCTGTAGTTAAGCTAAATTATCAAATTCAAAAGAAGTAAACTATTTCTTTTAAATGAAACCAGTTATAACACAGCACAACTCAATAATTGATGTAACGATTGTATCTTTACGTTTCATGGTTAACGACATATAGTCTTGTGTGTGTGTTTGAATGAGTATCGTATATATATATATGTATGATATATATTTGTGTGTGTATACTTATATATATACACATATAGGCATACACATATATGTGCGTATAATGTGTGTATGTATATATATATATATATATATATATATAGGTGTATAAATATCTAGATCTATAGTAATATGCATATACAAATATATAAAGTATATACGCTTACGTATGTTATATATACATATCAATACTACATTAAAATATAATGTGTGTCTGTGTGTGTCTTATGGGTTGTCTGTGTATGATTCTATGCTTACAGCTATATACATATGCGTATATATTATATTAACTATCTCCATACACACAAAATTCGACAAACCACTAATATTTCAGTGGGGAACATATATTGCTTCGTATTTAATTGTGCATATTGCCTGAAGATATAACCCTACCTATCACAGTCGTCATCCTATTAGTTTGCAATTATGAATATTTCGTTTGCCTCTGGTTATATCCCAATGATTACTTAACATTCTATCAAGTGGAAGTTTTTGCAGCTATCCGTAGATACTCTAACCTATAGTGATTTATGAGATTCTGCTTTTCACACGTGCACCTAAGATATAAAAAAAAATGGATCACACGCACGTATAAATATACATTGTCACTCACAGTCACATGCGTATGCACGTATACACACACAGTTAAATGTATATAAGATGCATATTATACTGTGAAATTTAAATCTTAATGAAACAACTTCATCTTTATGGCCAGAGAATTCCTTGAGGTTCTCACAATTAAGGAAAAAGCGTTAAAGCTATACAGTTCCAAAAATAATATTAGTTCTATGATGATGATAATGTCGTATATAGAAACATCGTAGGCTTCTTCTAAAAAATCAGTCGGTTGCAAGTGTTACAGCTAACAGATTTGTATATCAACTGCACCATAAACTAACGAGACAAGTTCTACGCAGTTATTTCCCTTTATGGAAACGGAAGACAATTTTCTCTTGACACGTGTACAAATGTCTTAAAACTTGACACAAACTTAATGTAATGTTTGATAAAGATACACTGTCCCTGAAAATCAATAACAATCTAAAGCGAATGGTAGAACTCGATCTTTTTATTTTTACTTATTTCAGTCATCAACCAGCGGTCTTGCCGGGACAACTCTTTGAAGAATTTCTTTCAAACGAATTGACCCCTGTACTAAAATTTTAAAGCTTCTTTCTTATTCATTCTGTCGATCACTTTTGCCGAGCCTCCATGATATACAACGTAAACACACCAACCTCACTTGTCAAGCACAGATGGTGAACGAACGCCGATACCAAGACACACTCACATGCATACAAACACACAAACACACACACAGATATATATATATATATATATATATATATATATATATATATATATATATATATATATATATATATATATATATATATATATATATATATATATGTAAACAATGAGCTGCTTTCATTCTCCCTCTGCCAAATCCATTTGGAAGGATTTGGTCGGCTCGAATTGTGTATGAAATCGAACCTATGTCATTGGGAAGCAAATCTTCTGCCACGGTTATGACTGTACCCTATGTGCTGCCTCAGTACTGTAAAGTGCAAACAAAATTTAGACAATAATAACTAATTTCACGAGTATTTTTACCCATTCCTCCATCTCCTGCACCTACAGGAAATGTAATAGCTTCTTTATTTTAAGAGAAGCAATGTACTTTACACTCTTAACTACACTCAACATGCCCTTCGCGTTTTCGTTTTTAAAATAATCAAATTTACCTCACAATTCCTTACATATCCCCAAATTAATTTTCTTTTTAAACAGCATCTCATTCACCTGCTGCAACTCACAATGTGTTCTCCAGCTATCAGCCTACTAATATTCAAGCTGCTTATCAACGTATTTTATCCGTCTAAGCCCGAAATCACAAGGAATGTTTTAACATGAAAATACGAAATACCAGAAATCGTAAGCAAAATTTCGTCAAACATCCTCCAATTAAAAAAAAAACTCAAGTTGTTGTGGATGGATATGTTAGTATATCAATTACAAAATGTTGCTAATGTTCTACGTTGAAAGCCGTACTAAACAGCAAGTGTAAAACAATAACATCATTCAATGAAACGAGTGATCACTGTGTCTTCTCCAAATAAAGAAAAGTTGTTACATACCGGTAACTGATGCAAGTTTTGGAATAATGATTTGAAGGAATGTGAGCAAGAATCCAGCAAAGCGCTGACCTGAGCATAATTTGCTCTTTGACACATTATACACAAAGACATACGAAGATACCTCTCTATCTCCTTTCTCAGACAAACGTCGACTTTCCTATTATGCAGGGAAATTGAGAACACAACATTCGTCTGGTATGTTTCACCATTTATTATCAGCTGAAATATTGTGAAATTACTGTGATGACCTTAACACTGCTGCTGCGGCTACTGTTGCTGCTAACGTCGATAAGGAATATGATGACGGTGATGGCAATGATGATGACATTGATGATATCAGTGAAACTAATGACGCTGGTGATAAAAAGAGAGGCGAGAATTATACTATTGTTAAATAATTGTTTTGCCAAGGAAGTTGTGGCGTTGAGGATAACAACGGTATTCATGATGACGACATTGATTCTTGTGGTTTAGAGGTACAGTTGATGTGTGTGGCACTGATAGTGGAGAAGGTGGCGCTGCTGGTATTACTGATGATTGCGAGCACGATAGTTTCGAAGATGACACGGTAAACGACAACAATTATCACAAACAACACGTTAAGAATGCAATGAAAGGAATGATTGCTGAAATAAATTATGCGACGTTTCATAAGATCAAATTAAAATCAACTAAATTAACATCACCGCCATAACCACTACAACGATCAAAATCATTATCTTCATCTACCCACCCCCTCCCCATGATCATAACCTTCTTTATCATCGTTACAGACAACCACAGTCGTTCGGCTAATTTAACATGAATACATTCACTAGTCTCCTAAATTACGTCGGTGACGGAATATATCGATAATCATAAAATGATAATATACCTTGATAAATATAGGTTTGCTGTTAAATGTTATCTCATTACTTCTAAATATCGATTTCCTGGGATTATTAAAAGACAAAAAGTCAATCACATTCTCAAACGTATACAAACTTATTGCATATAGCCACAATTGGGAAATATGTGCTTTTGCACGTGAATAGAGTTCGCATATACATAGAGATCTGTATATATGCATATATATGTATATATATATCTATCTATCTATCTATCTATCTATCTATCTATATATATATATATATATATATATATATATATATATATATATATATATATATATATATATGTATATATATATATATCAGTCTGTATCCACACTCATGCATAAACATATATAAATGTATGCATATATATTTGTGCGTGTGCGTATGTATGTGTGTGTGCGTGTATATATATATATATATATATATATATATATATATATATATGTATGTATATATGTATGCATGTATATATATATATATATATATATATATATATATATATATATATATATATATATATATATACACACACATACGTCCATATATTCAAACACGCACATTTTCATACATGTTTCTGTGAATAGAATCTGTATATGTATGTATGAGTGTAGCGAGTGCATTACGTATGTTCGGATAAAGACTATATCTATGTACATACGTGTGCTACAGAAAAAAAACCACATTACGGCGCCGTTGTTGACATGCATTCATATATGTATATCAATTTGTGAAGCTTTATGTATATTTATTCATGGTATCATGGCATTCCTTCGTACCTGACTCAGGAAAATATATCTTTGCTGGTTTATCATTCTTTATGTATATTTAATTGCGAAGAAGATTGGTATGACTTTTCTCTAGCGCAAACAAGAAATGCATGAATCAACTGTCTTTTTTATTTCAGTACTTTTTTCCCGTATTTCTCAGATCTCAATTTAGGTTTCACTTTTATTTGCATATTCATTTTTTACTACGTCAATGCTCGATATATAGGCACATAAATGAAATCTCAGAAACTGCATATGCGAGCGTAAATTATATATTGAAATTGATGTATTCACATAATTTACATTCAAGTGTACAAACATATGCATCGGCCGACGCATAAACGTACGATTATATACATACATATATATATATATACAGTTATACACATGCACATCTATGGATATGTGTACATATAGTCGAACAAGGCCAGGAATATTGGGGCAAGAGGCACGTGAGTTACGTCAACCCTACAACTCAAATTCTATTTGTCGTATTCCCCACATAACCAATGAATGGGGAAAACTACCTTGGCGAAATGGCACTAAGCATTTAGACCAAAGTGGTAACGCTTCTGCCATCTCGTCGTCTGTATACACACACACACACATACACACACACACACATATATATATATATATATATATATATATATATATATATATATATAGAGAGAGAGAGAGAGAGAGAGAGAGAGAGAGAGAGAGAGAGAGAGAGAGAGAGAGGGAAGGAGAGATGGGGAGGGAGAGGGGGAGGGAGAGAGAAGGAGGGAGATGGGGAGGGGGAGAGAGGGGGAGAGAGGGGGGGAGAGGGGGAGAGGGGGAGGGGGGGAGGGGAGGGGGGAGGGGGAGGGGGGGGGGGGAGAGAGGGGGGAGAGGGGGAGAGAGGGGGGAGAGATGCAGATAAACACAATTAAACTTGATGTGTATAAATATATATATACACGCAAATGTATTTATAGGAATATAAAGTGAGTTAGAAAGACTAAATGTATTCCGAATATAAGTACATATATATACCAGCTGTCTTTGGGAGTTCGGAATTACGTAATAATTGTAATATTAATGAAGAGCTGATGAAATGTGCAAAAAATCCTAAATACGCATCCGAGAGATTGATGCAGATATGTGAGCCTAATACCGCCTTCCTTCGTCGGGAGGGGGAAGTTTGGCAGATAGCAGTTCACATCGTGGTGCGAAGGATTTAAATGTTGAATTGAAGAAGAATAAAAGAAGTGTAATTTCCTACGATAAATTATTTCCCCATAACACACTCAGTTTGCATGAAGAAGCTAACAATTTTCTTTCTGTTTTCTTATCAACGGTTTCTGCTGATCTTATGCACTGTGCAGGTCTTATCTAATCTGCAGACCTTATCCACCCTGCACAACTAGCTGCAGGTGTTCCGTTTTCTACATGAGATATTCACTACCATTGCGTAGCTGACATTTATAGATGTCCGTTATTTACTTCTTGCTTCGTAGAATACTATCGGTGAGCTAGCAGAAACGTTAGCACGACGGACGAAATGCTTAGCGGTATTTCGTCTACCATTACGTTCTGAGTTCACATTCCGCCGAGGTCGACTTTGCTTTTCATCCTGTCAGGGTCGATAAATAAAGTACCAGCTATGCACTGGGGTCGATGGAATTGACTTAATCCCTTTGTCTGTCCTGGTTTGTCCCCTCTATGTCTAGCCCCTTGTTGGCAATAAGGAAGGAAGTATATCATCGGCCCCACTTAGTTTGCATCAGTTTACTGCTTTTGTTCTTTTTTGTTTTGTTTTGCGGGGGTGGGGATATTCTAATATATTCGTCATTTTGATATGTGTGGCTACATTTTGCTCTGATTTTGCATTGATATAGTCATCGAAACAATCGTTTTTGTTGTTATAACTATCGCATTGTCACCTATGTAAGGTCTGCCTGTTCCTATTACTATCGATGTTGTCGTCAGTGAGGTGATATCGATCGTAGTAGTCGTTGTTTACCGTCTTAATTGGAATATCCACACGCCATTTTCGGCTTTCATTTAATGGTCGACTTTGATAGTCGATAAGCAGAAAAGCAATTGTGCTTCGACGAAGCTTTTACAAATTCTAGAAGTTTTAGTGGTTACTATTCTTTTAACGTGAAGGATATCAACACCACTTAGAAGATATGTGTTTGTGTCCGAAATGTATTTTGTCTTCTGACCAGCACAATGTAACAATCTATTGTTTGTGTATCGCGTTTAGAATGGTCATTTGCTGATCGTTTAGTAATTTATTCAATGGCCTACTAACCAAATATTGTTCGTCTGTTTTCTGCAAATTTGCCATTTAATTTAAACTTCCAGTTCATATTAATCTGCTTAACAGATTTATTAGTGTTCTTACTACAATAGCGTTTATGTCGGCAGACAGCACTATGCTGCATATGTCTTATTGATTTCTTAGTTCCCCAGATAAATACAGATCTATTTATATTTCTGTTGTTTCGAGTCTACTTGAGAAAATATCCTGTTATTTATGTGTTGTTTCATTTTTCTCTCATCACATTGTTTCTCTTCAACTCAAATATGTATTCTGTTTGTGCAATACAATTCACGTACTCAGAATTAGTTTCCAACATTTTGATTTAGGATGCAGAATATTGTATCTATTTAATTCACTCATTCTACTTGGACAAAAGTTCCCATTTTAAGTCTAGTCTTTTTTTTTTCAATTGTTTAAAATAATTTCGACAACATTGACACGCTACATACAGGAGAAAAGGTTCTGTCTGATGCAACAACATCCGGTCTCCATCGTCAGCTTAGCTTCTGTGTTTTGGCGTTATTGTGGTACTGTATATGTTACTTGCTCAGACAGGATCTACGTCAGATGTATGATAATTCATTATAAAATAGACCATGTAAGAATGTTTTTTTACATAATTTCTAGATTATTTTATCAACAATGGTGGTATGTATTTCTTTATGAAATTTTATTTAAAGTTTTATTTTTGCGGAAATATCGGACATACAATGGTATTATTTTATGAATGTTCACTGCAGCTTTATATGAGAAAATTTTTCTACACTGCCAACAAACAAGATGAAGACAAATATCCTTCAAATGTAGACAATGTAAATAATGTACATAATTCTTCATCTTTTAAATATAGAACTGTAAAGGAGAGAACATTTAATAAACATTCGTGTCGTTCGGAGATTATTTGTGTTGATATATGCGATAAAACATATTCGAGTAAATCGTAAAGTTATGAAAAGAGTTTTCTAAATAGGAAAACTTCCGAAGCTAAGATGTGCTACGTAGATGGAAGAATTTTGAGAGAAGAATGAGATTATATTGAAATATATTTTCATTTCAAAAAGAGATTCGAACTGTTGAAAATATTTGTAGAAATATTTAACTGGAAGTGGAATAAATATATGAGATTCTATATCGTTGTTGCGAAAAATATAAAAGGACAATAATTGATAAAACGAGTGCTTTCTGCTTACATTCAAAAAGTCCATTCTATAATTCTAGAAATAATAACGGTTAAAGTTTACTTTGAATAGAAATACCGGAGAGGAAAATGTTAATATATATTCGTGGGTTTCTGTATGTAATTAAATATGTGTACTGTTTTAAGTGAGGCAATTATACCAACCACTGTGTTCTGGTGCATTATTATATTATGAACCTAATAATAAAACACAGGAAATGGAGAAGACATAGAAAGTAGAGGGGGAAAAACAAACAATACTGCAACAAGTATATTTTACCCAGGATTTGCTTCATCAGCACTATTCTTTTTTACTCTCTTAATTGTTTCAGTCATTTGACTGCGGTCCTGCTGGAGCACCACCTTTAGTCGAGCAAATCGACCCCAGTACTTATTCTATCGGTCTCTTTTGCCGAACCGCTAAGTTACGAGGACATAAACAAACCAGCATCGGTTGTCAAGCGATCTTGGGATGAGGACAAAGAGACACAAATACACACACATATACATATATACGATGGGCTTCTTTCAGTCTCCGTCTACGAAATCTACTCACAAGGCTTTCGTCGGCCCGACGCTAAAGTAGAAGACATTTTTCCAAGGTGCCACGTAGTGGGACTGAACCCGGCACCATGTGGTTGGTAAGCAAGATACTTACTACGCAGCCACTCCTGCGCCTATGCTAAAATATATATGCAATGTGCCACAGTGCAAGATCGAAACTGGTACGATGTATGTTCAAACCTTATTGTATTTGCTAGAAGGCATTATTATGAGATAGAGGTACACAGAGAAAAACAGAACCAGAGATAGAACGGTATTCAATATATAGTTATAGAGGCACGCTGTCAAACGTACATATGAGTACACGCCCACAAACCAGCGTAAAACTCACAAGTACGTTTCCAACACCAGGAAAACATAGAAGAATATATATATATATATATTTCAAGAAAAGCATAAAAGGAAAACACGTACATACATACATACATACACGCACACATAAATATTGACGTCACATGAATTGAAAAAGGAGAAATATGTAGGATGTATCATGTGCAATTATATACACATTATTCTGTATTATCTATGGTGATATCATCCATTGATACACATAATGAGAGATTATTCTCACATTCATTTATAAACAAGATTCCCTTCAATATGTCATATTCGTTTACACTTTCTACTCGATTTCTGGTTCAGTTATGTACGAGTATGTATGGAGAAAATGCATAATTATGCATATATATCCGTATGCAGTCATGAGTGTACGTGGATGTATATGTGTATGTGTATAGATAGATAGATAGATAGATAGATAGATAGATAGATACTTACATACATACATACATACATACATACACATATAATAGGCGCAGCATTGGCTATGTGTTAAGAAGCTTGCTTACCAACCACATGTTTCCGGGTTCAGTCCCACTGCGTGGCTTCTTGGGCAAATATCTTCTATTATAATCTCGGCCCGAGCAAAGCTATGACCTCTCTTATAAATATACGTGAATTTTAGTGCCCTTACTGATGATGCATGGATGGCAAATTATTTTATTTGAACATTGATGTCGAAACTCGAGTATAAGGATAACTATTGAAATGTCTTTATTCTTCATTCGTTTGAAATTACTCTTATTCGTGGTCTGGGCTTTGACTGCCCTTTCCAGCATGTAAGGTGTCCTGTTAAGGTCACGTCTTTTGAGTATAAAAACGTACACTGATTTATATTATATATATGTATATATAATACGTATGCATATAGTGTGTATGTCTATGTATTAAAGTGTAATTTAGAAGTCTGTATATGTTTATTAGTATACACACACATGCATATTTTACGGACTATAATCTGCGATTTCACCTCTTTGCTTCGAAATGTCATCGCCTACAGGATCCATTTGTTTATAAACGAGGCACTTGTTTTTAAGTATCTGAATATAAACATAGATCATAGACAGTGTCTCTGAAATTGTAATGCCTGTTGCTAAAATTTAAGCGGAAAAGAGACACCGCTATATAATGAATAATTTATGTCTATATTTTGGTAATGTCATGAAATTTCACATATAAAGAAATAAGGGATCCTGTTCAAAACGGGGGCACCAGTTTTCATTTATGTTTTATGTAGTGTTTTTGGTACCGAAAGACTTTCAAACTTCGTATACTTATATATTTTGTGTTATAGAACACAAAAAATTTTTTGTATTCGAATTTATTTCATGTAAAAAATTGTCTTATTTCGATAATTTCTACTAATCACTGACGTCTACTCAGTTGAAAACAGTTAGCGCTGTAACGGTGTATATCGTATTAATCCCCGTTAGTTCTGACATTTCTACCCTAACCCTAACCCTAAAACTAACCCTAACTCAAGAATCCGAACTCTAAAATTGTTACACACATAGATACGCACAGCGTAATTTATTATATAAACAATATATGCGTATAAATTACGATTAAACCGAATGAAATATGTCACAGGGAATAACATTTTTATGACCGGTTAGCAGTAACTCTATTCAGCTGAATAGACGTCAGTGATTGGTTAAAATTACAGAAATACGACAACTTTAACATGAAATAACTTGCAACGTACGTCTTTTTGTTAAGAAGACTAAGAGAAAAAGATGTTTTATATGACACATTCTACCAGTGTCCCAAGTTTCAAAGTGTTTCGTTAAGAAAATACTGGTGCCCCCGTTTTGAACAGGATCCGAAATATGGGTTTGTGCGCGCGCGTGCGCACATGTGTATGTGCGTATTAGTATGGGTGTGTGTCACTATGTGACAGTAACACCAAAGGAACAATTATTTTACCATAAATGGAACACAAATTAAATATGGTTAATAGAAAAATAATCGTTGTTACAAATAATTCTCTGTCCTTTCGACAAATTCGAAAAGAAATGAGTGGGTTCGAGGTGAACATCGAATTGAAGAATTGTACTCAATATATGTGAAGACAAGATATAAAAACAAATTCATAGGTATGGGAAGAGAATTTAAATGTACTTGATTACGGGAGAAAATTTTTCGAGTAATTTCTAGTGTTTGCTTTTGTTGATATCTTGTCTGAGTGCAGGATAGTGAGGGAAAGAAAAAATTAATGTGTACCAACAGGTATACGTTGTAGTAAAATGATGATACATGTGTCTTTGCAGTTAATATTCCAAGCTTCTAACGCGGTGGGCTGGCAGAATCCACACCGCTCCGGTCCAAATGTTGAGACATATTGTCTTGGCTCTTTACATTCTGAGTTCAAATGCCCACGGGACCGGCTTTGTCCTTTATCACCTTGAGGTTGATAAAATAAGTACAATTCAAGAGTTGGGGTTGGTATAAACGACATATCGTCTCCACTCAATATTGCAGAGCTTGTGTGAAAATCCGAAAGCAACATTTAACGACCGCAATATAGCGTGCAGATGCATCGTAGAATTAGTTACTCTGTCTCTTTGGGAATTTTTCAGTTACTGTATCTTGTAACACATTATAGATAGAATTTATGAAAATTGGCTCCTGTTCATAGCCGCCTGCGCTACACGCAAAATGTTCACCTCCTGCCCCAAAATACTTTTTGTATAAATTCAAGGTTATACTCATTATTAATCAAGATACATACATTCATACAACCATCTATGCATGCACAGACATATATGTATATAGATATATGCATGTATACATATATATGCACATATACACAAACACATATAGATGTACATTCTAACAGCGTACCTTGCTTCAAATACTTTATGTACAATCAAGAATTATCTGAGATGAGTAATATATCTACAATTGCAATGTTTGCCTATTCCTAACTGCATACATCGATTAATAAATATTTATCTCTATTAAATTCAGAATCATAACACGCCATAAAATCTATGAACACATGAAATCTAATCAAATATATAATATAATGTTGCTGCTTCATTTGCTGGTGCTTGGTGCCCGACTGCTTTATTACAGAACTTGGTGCCGATATTCGTTATCATTGACTGTTAAATATCACAAGAAATAGCACGTGAAGACTGGAATTTGGCATCGCAAACTCATATCCGAACGGATATATTTTAAGTGAATGAAGTTATTGGAAAATGAACGTGCGTCTTACCAGTGAAATTCAGAGCAGAAGCAGAAATTAAATTAGATTACTGGAATAATCAGACCTATGACAAATATTGAGATACTGCAGCTTGTATACGATTTGTTTAAGCATTCATAGTATTGTGGCGTTTACCAACCAAAGTTTCCTGCATAGTCTCATTTAATGTCTGTATTTCGGACACTGTATGTTTCATTGACGATACACAGTATATGCATATTTAGACTCTCAGACTGAGTTAATCTCTAGCAGTGACACTATTATTTTACCTTTTTTGTATTTTCCATATACATATTTGTGTTTATGACTTTTGTCAGGAATTTGCCAAATTCATGTTCTTTTTTTTTTTATTAAAATACGTCACTGTTTCATTTTATGGTAATGTGTGCTGCTTCTATCAACTCTATTTCCTTCAATATATTAAAAAGTAATTATCATAGGAAAAAAAAATCAAAAAAAAAAACCTAGTTAGTTACTGGCAGCCCAGTTGAAACTGTGTCTGAAATGTTGTGTTTCAATTTTACGTGTTTCCTTTTGACATGGAATATATTTGTCATGTTCTCTATTCTATAATAGAGATTTTAGCTCTATTTTTGGTGATAGAAAAGAAGAATTAAAAGACCTGTTATAGCCCCAGAGTCTTTGGCATTAGGATTATACATGACTCGGAGCTACTCAACCACAGATTTTAGCAGCGCTGTTAATGTCATATCAGTTTGCATTATTATTAGTATTGATCCATCTTGACTTTAATCTAAAACCAAATATTTGCATGCTCAATATTTTTGAAGCCTTTTTTCTCCTATATTGAAGCAAATTCATTACATTTAAGCATATTATTTCTAACAGTTCAAGTAGACTTTCTGCCCTGCCATTATTTCCGAGTAAAAGTTCAGATTATGAAGGTGATTCCTAGTGTTACTGTATCGTAGGGACCTCACCTAGAAAATAATTGTGTCGTTTATCTAATGTATGTCACTCTGACTAGAATTTAAAATGTGCTTTGGGAAATATTCTGGAAATACTAGACATCTACTCAGTCAACACGCACACATATGTATATAAGTATGTGTATAAATACATACACACACACACACACACACACACACACACTCTCTCTCTCTCTCTCTCTCTCTCTCTCTATCACGCACACACACGCTCATATTCACACATATATATAAACATATGTATATGCATAGATAGATAGATAAATAGATAGATAGATAAATAGATAGATAGATAGTGGCACTCTGTCGGTTAAGACGACAAGGGTTCCAGTTGATCCGATCAACGGAACAGCCTGCTCGTGAAATTAGCGTGCAAGTGGCTGAACAAGCCACAGGCATGTGTACCTAGTTCTCGAGGAGATTCAGCGTGACACAGTGTGTGACAATGCTGGCCCTTTGAAATACAAGTACAACAGAAAGAAAAAAGAGTGAAAGAAAGTTGTGGTGAAAGAATATAGCAGAGTTCACCACCACTCCCTACTGGAGCCTCAATAAACCCTCACGACGCCCGGTCTTGGAATTGAAACCACGATTCAATGACTGCGATTCCGCTGCCATAACCATTGGACCATTCCGCCTCCGCATATATATATATATATATATGTATATATATATATATATAGGGAGAGAGAGAGAGAGAGAGAGAGACAGATACACAGACAGACAGACAGGCAGACAGACAGACAGGCAGGCAGGCAGACAGGCAGGCAGACAGGCAGGCAGACAGGCAGGCAGATAGATAGATAGATAGATAGATAGATAGATAGATAGATAGATAGATAGATAGACGCAAATGAGTAGAGGTACACGCGTAAGAAACGACTTTGTGTTCATCGGTGCAGTGCAATATCAGAGAACGTTTACGAAACCGAACTCTTCACTTAGCAATAGTCTGATAACATATTGAACACTGACTTTTCATCTCATATTAAAGTCTCAGCATATTTTTTTTAAGCTACTACCATTGTTAGAGTCTGTTAATATTTGCTTCTAACAACGCTGTTAATGTTTACCTTAATTTTCATTTCTTTTTATTTACGTCTCTCGGTTGAATAGCATAATAGTTTGTTACAGGTTTTAACAAAATAATGCCATGCACTATTTATTTTCAAATTAGGGGAATATCACCTTTGAAAATATTATAGACGAGCTAGTGCCAACATATTTACTGTAGAGAGCATTAAAACACTAACCAGAATTAAATATGTGCTGAGCAAAATACATTATTGAAATAATCACAACAAAAACAACATCAGCAATACTACTACTACTACTACTACTACTACTACTACTACTAATAATAATAATAATAATAATAATAATAATAATAATAATAATAATAATAATAATAATAATAATAAATTAGTTTACACATTTCTGTAACATTTAATTTATGAACCCGGCATTAAAGTTTGATAACAATAATATTATTACGGTTCTCCATGAAGATGGTTTCAATGCGAAAATTGAAAAAGTGTGTTAATTTAAATTTGGTGGCCCTTAACTCAAACGCAAAAGAAAGTGAGATTTAGAAGCAGAGGATCGGCTTGGGAGGTACAAAAAATATGAGTTTTTAGAAAAGAAATTTAATAACATAAAATATTAATGACAGCGCTTCGGCCTCGATGAGGATATCTTTAAACGTTCGATAATCTCATTTTCCCCTAGGCCATTACGATTCAGAACATATCTTTGTTAATAGACGTATGCGTATGAAAAAACATGGATACACACACTCACACACATATATGTATGTATGTATGTATGTATGTATGTATGTATGTGTGGGTGGGTAGATGGATAGATGGACGGATGTATTTGTATGTATGTATATTACATGCCCGTTTTCTCATCTCCTAATATAATAATGAGCGTAGTGGTTTTCTATATTTGCGTATATATATATTTTTTCCCCAAATCACGCAGTAGGAGTGAATAGTGAAGTGAGAGGAGAGGAAATAGTTATTCAGTGAAGGAGAAGTAGTGAGAATAATATCCAAGGCTGAGAAGGACAGAGAGGAAGTAATAGCAATGAGAGAGAGGAAGAGACAACGACAGTGTCGTGTATCTTCTACTATAACAATCTACTATAATAATACTCTTACATTTGACCGATATTTTTCCTCGTCTTGTTTCTTGTTAACGTTTCGGCTGATATACCCTCCAGCCTTCATTAGGTGTCTTCAGGAAATTGTGCGAACCTCGGTTCTCATTCCTAAGGTATTTTTCGATGTTGT
Organism: Octopus bimaculoides; assembly: GCF_046866305.1. NCBI lineage: Eukaryota > Metazoa > Mollusca > Cephalopoda > Octopoda > Octopodidae > Octopus > Octopus bimaculoides. The sequence goes on along the minus strand of NC_142934.1, from coordinate 94,307,887 downwards.
TGTTATTATTATTATTAATATTATTATTATTATTATTATTATTATTATTATTATTATTACTATCATTATTATTATTATTATTATTATTATTATTATTAATATTATTATTATTGTGTGAAAGAGTAGTGCATGCCATCAAAGTGACACTGGGGTAAAATATACGAAGCCCAATAGACCCATCATGACTTCCCGTCTGATAAGGGTACACCAGGTACATGCATCACAACCATATGTGCGCGACATGGTGATCTCATATCAAGATAAACAACGTATAACCTCGCAGGTGGGGCCCAGTTAGAATTTTTTTCATGTTGGGTAGCCCATGTTGAGCAAAACACCTATGTTTCTAAAGGTGAATTATTCAAACCCCAAAGAATTCCTCTCAACACATGGCTATGATGCTCCCCCACTACTTCTGCTCATGATCAGAGATGCACATATCGTCAGCCACCAGGGGACATGCTCAACTGGTTAAGGTCAAACAACTGTCAAGCAAATATGTGGTGTTGAGCAGAATATTATCTGTAGCCCATCTTTTTATACCAAGACAAAGCAATGTACATGATAACACTTCCAATCAGTTAAGATCAGAAGCCATGAGAGCCACTACCTGGCAATGCATATTGTTATTATTATTATCATTATTCCGAACTCGGAATCATGGGGTTAGTAGCCCGCGCCAATAACCACTACGTCAAATGCCTGTGGGCATATGGCACTCTTATAATCCATGCTGTCAGTCTTTATTTTCAGGCATGTTTTCATATATCTAGAAGACGTTTTCTCTTGGAACCATTTCGGCAGCGAGGGATCTTTCCATATCCAATTTCAGAGAAAATCATACTGTGCCCCATATATGATAAAAGACTTCACCAGGTGGTGCTATGAAGTTCGATATGGCCAGGGCCTATAGTGGCCGAAACCTATCAAAGTTAATAAAGGTATATAATTATATACAAATATTTCTGTGTGTGTCTTTGTGCGTGTGTGTGTGTGTGTGTGCGTGCGTCTGTGTGCCGAAAGAGAGGAAAGACAGAGGTAAACACAATACATAGAAAATCGTAATTTGCATCGAGCCACCAGGTTCATGACATCGTATCTTCCATTTTATAATTTCGAACACATGTCCGATCAATTGAAAGTCCAACGCATTATCCTGTATGTACACCCATTCAAGTCAATTGCCAAATGTTGACTGCTAATCTAATTGTGTGTTATGCAATGATCTGGAAGTATATTCTGAATATATGTGGAAGAAATAATAAAGGATATGTATATACCCATATGTTGTATGCATAGAGTATCCTTAACTGATCTTATTTGTCTGTATTTGTTCACAGTTGACAGCTGTGATACGTATAGTAGTCACCATTTTCGTATCAGTGTTGAGCCACCTCCATGATGCTTCCTGGTCTTTTAATTTGTTGGCTTCACGGTGGAACTGACCGTGTAATTCCATACGGTGTAGGGTTTCTTCTCTTTCGTTGCTTGTTCTTGTTCAAAATTCACGAGCACTTTGAAGTCCATTTTTATTAACTCCTTTGCACTTGCAGCATATTGTAGCAGGTCTTATTTTCTGTTTACCAAATATTATGCCATGTTGTTTCGTTCAATGTTGATGCACTCCCGTACGCTAATCAGTCCATGTCGACCCTTACCTCTCTTCATGTGAAGCCTGTGTACATTTACCTACGGGAGGAGGTAACCATGTATTTTCATTGTCTTTCGGGTAGTGCGATCGAGTTGGCCAATCTCCGCTTGTATCCATCTCAGGATGGGTGCAGCATAGCGGACTACAGCAACAGCCCACATGTTGATGGCAGTCACAAGGTTTCTTGAGATGAGCTTTGACTTCAACAAAAGTTTCAGTCGCTAGAAATATACGGTGATGAATTTGTTTTTCATTTCTCTGTGTAAGATAATGTTCAGCTCCAAGATCCCAAGTTGCTTGTAATCATAATCAACCGGGTCCTCCATTCGCTCTCCGCTTGGCAATTCTATGCCCCTATAATTTACTCATTTCACCCCCACTTCAAAGTAAGCACTGCACCGAATTCCATCCCTATATCCTTGCTGGACATTTGCACAGCTTAAACCAGCCTCTCTATTTCAGGGTCTGCTTTTGCGAACAGTTTTAAAAGCATCCATGAAGAAAAAGTAGTTGTGACGGGCTCTGTTCTTTCTCTGCTCATAGTGCATGTTGATGTTACGTAGGACTACAGAAAGTGAGATCATCGCTATAACAAATAGTATCTACCACCAGATGTTATCCCAAAATTAGCAAGTTTCTTCTGCTTCAGGTGTATTATCTTCTGTATTTCCTCCTAAGCCCTTAAAAAACTGCGTCTGGTTTTTGATAATAACCAGTTCCGGTGGGACTGCGAAATGCGATCAGTGTAGCGCTGAACCTTTAATGTTTTAGCCCGCTCACATTGTTTTAGGGTTTCGATGACAGTTTTGAACTTAAGTATAATGTTCGCCTTCCCAAGTCATTGTTTTCCTTTAATCGAACTGTCGGTACGATATCATATGCTTTTCTGTAATCCAACTATGGTGCATTCAATCTCGTCAATCAGCATCTATAATTTCTAACGATCGTTTTTTAACTAATAACTGGTCTTTTGTTGCCATAATTTGCTTCCTTCATCCCTTCTCTTCTTCTGGAATTAGATTGTTAATTTCCAGAAACTTTTATAATTTATCCGCCAAGATGCCGGTCATAAGGTTCCACATAATTGGTAAATAGATTATAGATCGAATATTTGACACTAGCTTAAGCCTCAAGGTGTTCTTGAGATATAACAAAGTTCTTCCATATGCCATTCGGGTATGGATGTGTCCCTGCTGCAGGGATTCATCTAGATGTAGAGAGCCTTTCATACAACTGCGTAAACCTCTTCAGTCAATAACTTTGTAATCCATACGGACCAGGGTTTTTTTTACCCCAATTTGATATTATGTTAATTGTACTCTCACTGAATACAGATCAATACTGACGTCCATTTGTCTTGTTAGTGTAGGAAGTTTTCTATGTTAGCCACTATTTTTATATCTCACTGGCCTGTTCCAAAGTTCTCCCCAACACACTATACTTTCTTCCGTATCAGGAATCATTTGCTGACACTGTTACCCCATTGTCACTCCAAAAAGACGCCTTCTTTTTGATTGAAACAATCTCCTCTGGCATCGTATCTGTTCAATTTGGCCTCAAACGGGGTCAAAGATTGCTGCAATTATTCATGTATAGTTTGTTTTCGCCTTTCCTCTAACCTATTCTGCCTGTTCAACTTTCTGGTTGATATCTCATTCTCGAGTTCTCATTATTATATTTAATATCCCTTTAATTCTTTCTGTATCTTTCTCAACTTCATTCATATTCTCTTCTCCAATTTAGCGCTTACCTTTATTTCTTTTCTTTTCTTCAAGAGTCTTTCACTTCTATCATATTATGTTAGCTACAATATTAGCAGCAGCTATGATTGGCTGCTTTATTTCACTAAAATTCTGTTTTAACCAAGCTCAAATCTCCATTTAATTTGCCAGTAGCTCTCCTCATTTTCCTTCTGTACATTTGTTAGCATTTCATTGTTCACACTCAGCACTATACTTCGTAGCATTTCTACAATCTTCTTTTCATCGTTCAAGTCTTGTTCAACATTTATTGTCAGTTGTCCAGCTAAATTATCTTCACTGTTTACTTCACCAGCATTCTCAGGCACATAATAATTTTCTTCGTTTTTATTTTCTTCGTCTTTTACCCCTTCATTACCACTTACTGCTACTGCTGTTTCATACTCTTCATATTTTGTTCATCCTCGAATTTCTTCAATCTCTAATCCTGTAATCCAATCATTTATACAAATTGTCCATGCCTGGCATATCAATTATTGTGCGGAAGATTCAAAGACTCTCTTTTCATCCCATATTTTCTTCATTCGTTTCAGGAAACCCCTTTTATCTGGCTCACAACTCAGCCAATATCCAATCGAAAACTTGTTTGCCACGTTCTCTCATTTCATTTTTCTCCCAATGCATTTTGACTTCGATCCCCATCCTGATCAATGTCTTAATGACGAACAGCCGGAGATTGATCAGTCACCCTTTACTTCGCGTGCGTGACACCGTCACTGTTAACAGTCCCGATCTCGTTAATGTAGTTATTATTATTTGAATATGACATCACACATTTTGAGGTAACATTTATAAGCTTGTACAATCACCAGTATTTTTATTTATCGCGAATGAAATCATCACTAAGTGATTTGCCAACCAAGGCTTAAACAGTCCACACCTACTCTCTTATAAACTCTGTTATATGACCGTTGACTATTATGAGTTCATCCGCCCTTTGAACAGACCACATTTCTTCCAGAGTGCGTCCAACTTTCACCCTCCACACCAAGTAGTATTGGTGGGTTTGCTTGTTTAGTCGCCTGCGACACGATTATTATTACAGCATGAGTGAGCAATGCATGCCATCAGAGGAAACAAAAACAGGAACAACGATATCAACAACAACGAAAAGAAGGACTGAGAGGAGTCGATGGTCAAACAATATTTTTCTGAGACTGAAGTGAACCCAACACGTTGTTTCTTGCAGTCCCGAACGAAAAGAAGTGGGATAGTATATAAAGGTGGATGGGACTAGAGTAAAATGTTGCAATCTCAGCCGAAGATTTGGCGGCACCGAATCTTATCAGATGAAGGTGCAGTTTCTTTCTATGTCGTATAAAATTCGATGTTAATGAACATAGAATGGAGACACAGATCTAGGTGAAACGTTTCCTGAGAGAAATACAAGAAAATATTGGTTATGTTATCGGTGCAAGGCAGTTTGAGTTCTTCTTCATGAGTGAACCACTACTGCTGAAGCAAACCCATCGTTACCATATGCGACAGGAATGTGATCCTCTAAGCAACGTATTTATGCAGAAGGACAAGATCTTTACTTTGTTCTAATCTGTGCCTTCAATGAACAGCAGTTTCTGAAGTCTCTGAAGCAAAATGATATGTTTGATTCGTTTCACTTTAGTTTTGATGCCATTACCTTCCTTTTAATTCCTTAAATTATATTTCGATCAGTTTATCATTAGACTTGCACATATTGAATCCGAATATATGATAACGTAACACAGAGCGAGCGCTCGTATCAGAAATAATATACGCTTGATATTTTGCTTTCACACGAATGTCAGTGCATATTCATATTCAAATATACAAATATGTATAAACTTAAAGGAGTTAAAATACAAGGAAAACAAGTGAACATGTTATAAAACGTTATATTGTAGTCGAAGAAAAATAGCTCCAAATAAATATCGAGGATAAAAAAAAAAGAAATGTAAGAGCAGTAAGCAAAACAAATATCAAATTTTTGGAAACAAATATTGGAATCATAAGAAGACAATATTGAAAACTTAAAACTTACTTCAATATGCCGCCTGACTGTCTTTGTTAGTATAAATGTGAATTAATTAGAAAGATATAAATTCTGCACTTTCAAACACAGACACTGACTCCCACATATACACATATACAAATATACATGCATGCTTATATATATACATTATTTCTTTACGAAACACATTAGTGCATATAAAGATAGACTCGTAAAACCACGCACAAAAAAGAAAGTTGTATGGGAAAATAGTATGTAATATAGATATTGAAATATTTTTTTTTAAATCTCTATGCTTATTTCTTCATTATTTGTTATATCATTTTACTATCATGCAACGTTGGGAACAACTAATGGTGTGTAATATCGGATTTAATAAGAATTATTTTGTTTCCCTTTTTTCATAATGAACCAAGCGTCCATTGTATTATAGGAGAAATTTAAAGAGGGATTTGCCTTTTCCTGTGTATAAGTGTACTGTGTGTATGTGTGTGGGTGTATTTGTCTGGTCCTGTGCGTAACTGTTTGTTTGCCAGTGAAGGTGATGTTTGATGGCGTAATACATATTTTGTGGCTATTACTCACATAATTCCCTGTCATTTATAAAATATTAAAGATAATCAATAGCAAATGGGAGAAAGAGGAGTTGTGAGTAAGCAGGTGAAATACTGAGAATCAAAAAAAAAAAAAAGAAAAACACGATGATTATTTGGATGGAAATAAAATATCAAAGGAACATCTAGGGTGTGGCTTGTTACTAATCATGTAATTTGAAGAAGCGGTACGCATCAAAAATCACACGGATACGCATACAAACAGATGTAGGCACATATTCATATATATACATGTGTGTGTACACTTGTGCGAGTGCGAGACAGGAAAAGTATGTGTTCGTGTAATTATATATGCCTCTGTGTGCTTGAGTGCGTTTGTGTGCGTGCTTATGTGTGTGTGTGTGTATGCATGTGTGTGTAATCATGAGTGATTGTCTATTGTTCGCGTATACAAGCGTGCCATGTTGTGTATTTCTTGATATATCTTTCGGAATTTTCAAAATGAATTACGATTCCGATCAAGCGAACTGGTAATCTTATTGTAACGCTTGATATCTTACATAATATGTAAACAGACAGAAATTGAGTTATTGATAATAGTAATAATATTATCGAAGAAAAACTTTCGGAGGACATGGATAATTTGCATATAGCTAAATGCAAACAAAGCAAATTACAACATAAAGAAAAAATGGCGGATCAATTGTTAAAAGAAAATCGTGAAGTGGCGGCAAACGATAGCTCTTTCAATATTGTAACAAAAGCAGAGGAAAATAAAAGAAACACACATAAGCGCATATTAGTGACATTAAGGTAATTAAATAGAAAATATCAAATATTCCAATATTTTTTTTTAAATCTAAACAAAAAAGGTTATTATTTAAAGAATTTCAGGTGAAAGTAAAGTAGCACGGAACAACAAAAAGAACACGAATAATCGTAGGATTATATGTTTGAGAAAATATACATTAAGGACGATTATATAAACAGTTGTGTTTACAAATGAAATGAAGTAAAATAAAAATATCACGACAACTTTAACTTTTACATTGAATTTAAACATCCTAAGATACACGGATACATGTACGGTTCATTACCTGAAGCATGTGCGCGACGTTTGTATGTGCGAAGATCTAGCTTCCAAATAAATAAGTAAAAGCATACAAAAACATGTTCCAGTTATAAATATGAGAATCGGTGTTCGCTTTCATTGCAGAAATGGATGGGAAAATGTCTTTTATTATAGCACCGATGCAACCACTACACCTTGTGCCGAGTTTAGGAAAAACAAAATAGAGGCATTTGTTACACACACACACACACACACACACACACACACACACACACACACACACACACGTGTGCACACACAAACATATATATATATATATATACATATATATATATATATATATATATATATATATATATATATATATATATATATATATATATATATATTACAAATTAAAAGGGTAAAGGATTATCAATTTATTAATTAATAAATCAATTAACAATTAACAATTTTTACCAAGCCCATCGGTATGAAAGCACCATTATTGGTGGAGAACTTATTTAAAAGTTCATATATATTTATAAATATAATTAACGGATCAGCAAATATTTGCTTCACCATATACCGAAGTTCAGAAATAGCAGCTAAAAAAGATGAGAAAGCTTTTTTAGCTGCTATTTCTGAACTTCGGTATATGGTGAAGCAAATATTTGCTGATCCCTTAATTATATATATATATATATATATATATATATATATATATATATATATATATATATATATATATATATATATATATATATATATATATATATATATATATATATATATATATATATATATAACGTTTATCTATTCGTTTTGCAAGATTCTTGATGTGAAATCGTCTGTTGAAACAGATATTGTTGTTTACCCAATAAAGACACACACGCTATATATTGGGTGTGAATTTGCTGCAGCTTTATTCTATTTTTTACATTAATCGAATTCCAGCCAGAGTTCGTTCGTCACACTTCTGTTACCTCATCAGTAGTTCTTTGCTTTTTTCTTTATTATTTGTGTGTCTTTCCTTACAAATGATCAGCCTTTTTTTTATTTTATATATATATATAAAGAAGTGTATGTGTGTGTGTGTGTGTGTGTGTGTGTGTGTATGTGTGTGTGTGTGTGTGTGTACATTCAGAGAGGGCGACAGAGAGACAAGCAGACAGACATATACGGATATCGAAAGACATATGTATGTGTGTGTATATATATATATATATATATATATATATATATATATATATATATATGTATGTATGTATGTATGTATGTATGTATGTATGCATGTATGTATGTATGTATATCAAAATAAGCAACAGGTTGTCAAAAACTGATGCAATAAGACCTTTTCGAGCGGCTCCATTTAATTAACCAATGCCATCATTACATCAATTTAAATGCAGGGCTATCATCAACTACATAAATAAATAGAATTTTAATCAGTCAGACACATTAATATAATTTTACTAAAATACTTTAACAGAGCAAGATGGAAGAAATTCATGTTGTCGCAATTGTAGCTAACAATATACTACACTTCCAAGAAATGTATGAAACTTACTGGGATCATAGCTTGTAAATGATTGTGGTTCATTTCTAATTTATTTTTCTGTTTATTAGCTACTAAATCTAAGACTAGAGGACTGTATTTCTTTGCAACGAAGGGTAAGATTGACTTGACAGCTCATGGCTAGGTATGATCATAAATATTGTCAAAATATTAGGGTATATTGGGTATCAAGTAACAGTATATAAAGGAGGCTGGGTAGGGGAAGACCCTCAATCCTGATGTTAATTACCAGTTAAAAGGGCGAGACGCTAATAAAACCTATGATGTTAAAACAGAGCACATTTTATCATGTGGTACTATGGGTGATTGTTTATAAACAATATTGTTAAGTTGTATATAGATAAAAATTAAAGATTATCAAAAATGATATCATAACCAAAATAGGTAAAATTGTATATATATCAATTTTCAACATTGAAAAGGAAAGATTACATAAAATCAGTTTAGTATTCATTCATGTACTTAACTATTTACTTATTAATCCTGCATTCAAATTGATATAATGCTTGCATTGTTCAATTAAATGGAGCCCATTGAAACGGTCGTACTGCAACACTTTTTTTTAACTGTTGCTTATTTTAATTTTATACACATTACTTCGAACTGTCCAGATAATACCGGACTGACTTGGTGCTTCAACTTAAGTACTTAATTCAACTGAATCTCAATTATTTCTTTCATATATATATATATATCTATCATAAACTATATTATTGTATATTATATGTGCACGTAAGGAATTTGGAAACTTAGAGAGACGAAAAAGGGAAGATGAAATTACTTCATACAAAGACTATGATATCAAGCTGTAGAGTAACATGTAAATCCTCAAATCTCATGACTGATATTCATACTTCCGGTATTAGAAATAACAAATGAGGAATGAAGCTGGTAAACCCTGAATTTGAATATACCAACGGCTTAGATAACACGTAAATAAATGTTATCAGAGAATTGCTTGCTAATGGAAAGATTCATCGAAATATGAAAATATGGTGTTCGATGCATATGCAAATGTATAAACATGCACCTAAAATAAAGCCTAAAATACATTACGTTGATTTTTAATTGATTGCATTTAGGCTGAAACGCAGTTGAAAATATTTGATCTGATCAAATACTGAAAAATTGCTGCGATAACAAATTGAAAACAAAGACAATAGAAAAGATTTCGTAAAGTGAGGAGAGAAAATGAGGAGAATAAAATTAATCTTCAGAAAGAAAGCTTTTTGAATTTTCTGTCTTCGTGTCTTTCATTCTCCGATATAGAAAGGGGATTCAGCCTGAATGCATAAGCATTATTTGTAAGTTAATAGTACAGGTACAGGTTGCTAGCAAAATTTGATAGGTACCTAGGAGCAAAACTGTAAACACTTAAGTTATTCTTCTTACCATCTCAGCTAATAGATATTGCATAAGTGTTCAAATTATAGTTTTCAATTCTGATTATGATGTTCGGTGCCATTCTGAGGGCGATATTTGAAAAATGAAACAGTAAATTATTCATGAAACTATCCAGGTTAGTAAAGGAAGATGCGAAATAAATGCGGGAATGGTAAAGATAACGAAACTAAAACACAACAAAAGAATAAAATGAAGGAAAAATACGTAGAGATGCAACTGGATCGTAGGCATTCAGGCAATATTCATCTTAAAACTATTATACTCGATTTTTTTAAACTCCAGTAATAAAAGAAGGGAAAGAATCAAGATCACAGAGAGAAGAAAAATCCTGAACGTGTTGAGAAAGCCTCGGACAAATTTCAAAAGTGCTCAGAATCCAATCGCTCTCTCTCTCTCTCTCTCTCTCTCTCTCTCTCTCTCTCTCTCTCTCTCTTCCCTCTCACTCTTACGTGCTAACGTTTCTTATTTCTTTATTGCCCACAAGGGGCTAAACATAGAGGGGACAAACAAGGACAGACAGAGGGATTAAATCGATTATATCGACCCAGTGCGTAGCTGGTACTTAATTTATGGAGCCCGAAAGGATGAAAGGCAAAGTCGACCTCGGCGGAATTTGAAATCAGGACGTAACGGCAAACGAAATACCGCTAAGCATTTCGCCCGGCGTTCTAATGTTTCTGCCAGCTCGCGCCTTAATACTCTTTTCTACTCTAGGCCCGAAATTTTGGGGAAGGGGGCCAGTCGATTAGATCGACCCAAGTACGCAACTGGTACTTAATTCATCGACCCCGAAAGGATTAAATGCAAATTCGACCTCGGCGGAATTTGAACTCAGAACATAATGACGAATGAAATACAGCTAAGCGTTTTGCCCGGCGTGGTAACGTTTCTGTTAGCTCGGTGCATTAATACTGAAAATATATTACATTCCACAAGAATATTTCCAGTGGCAAATTCTGGTACAATCAGATGGTATTGGGCTCATTTATGTATTTTGCTTACCCTTACATAACTCTGTGTTTCTCTTTCTCTCTCATTCCTTCTCTCTGACTCTATTCGCAAAATGATGCATAATATACAGTCAGTAACTTTGAAGCAAAGAAAATAAGTTAGGTAAGGGTAAAGAAAATATATAAATAAGCCCAACACATCTGATCTTTTCAGAACTTGCCACCGGAAATTTTCCTATGGAAGGTAATATATTTTTAGTATTAAATAGCAGACACGTTGTTTAATGCAAAAGCTGACAAACAATAAAGTTGCATGTCTTTTCTAATGATATCAAAACATTTTTGATTAATGAAAACGACGGCTCTAACTTTTAAAGAAAACTATTTTGCCGGTTCATTATTACCTTACGTCAACCTTAAATTGCTACATAGCTCTCAATCGAAATCCCATAATTTTGCAATATCTTCATATATTTTAGAACTTGGTGATTGACACCTTGATATTTATAACTCAGCAATTTTAAGAAATGTTCGACTAGTCTTTCCAGATATGCCTAAAGATAGAGCTAACGTAAACTTTTATTCAGTAAACTTTTATTGTCGTCTTAGTACCTGTGAACAAACGTGGAAATCTGGCTAGTGTAGCGTTCTAATGATTTATGAGAACTAGAAGAGAAAGCGCTTTTAGTTTTTTTTATATATACATAGGTGCGAGTGTATGTATTCTTAGATAGGTGTATCTACATATGAACATGTATATATATATATATATATATAATAAAGTAAAGTTGTGGAATACCGTACGAGTGGAAATATATATGAAAGAAAGTTTGAAAATGCACTTATTTTTAAAAAATATTTATTTACTTAACCGGTTTCACTTTTTTAGAAAAAGATTATCAAAAGTCTTTGAGAATAATAAAAAATGTTAAAAAACAGTCTGAGTATTAAAATGTATATATACATTCTTTGATGATAAAATATATTTAAAGTATAAAGCTTTCTATGAGCTTTGTAGTGTTACATACTGATTGTCATATTAAGGTGAAATTGTTAAAAACAGTGTTAAAAACAGTGTATGAAAATACACATATGGAAAAATACATATACATATACATATTCTCATACATATTCTTTGACAATCGAATAAAATTGAGAAGGAACTGACCTGGCCTTTTTCTCTTGTGTATATTGAAGGAATGTTTTACTGTCTTAAGAGACAGTATGACTGGCTAGCTGGGGTGGGAGGGAAGAAGAGTTAAAGAAGATTTTTTTATTTTTGGTTGGTCTGTGACAGTCTGTCATGGTTCACTGGTTTTTGGGACTGGTTCTGTGCACATCTCTATGTGTGTGTATATATGTGTGTTTGTGTCCGTGTGTGTGTGTGTGTGTGTGTGTGTGTGTGTGTGTGTGTGTGTGTGTGTGTGTGCCGTTTTTATTGGTCCCAGAGTTTATTGTGGAATGTGTATATGAGTGTGTGTTTGAGTGTTTTTTGTGTCGGTGGGGATGTTAGGTGTGTGTACGTGAGACTGTGCGTATATCTCTTTGTCTGAGTGTGTATGTGTTGTTTTGATCGTCTTTGTGGTGTGTGTGTGTGTGAGGGTGTGTACGTATGTGTGCGTATGTGTGTGTATGTATGTGTGCATCTGTGTGTGTGCGTGGGAGTGTTTTGTGTGAGTGTGGGAGTGTGTGTGTGTCTCTCTGTCTGAGTGGGTGTGTTGTTTTAAATACCTTGTGGTATGTGTGTGTGTGTGTGTGTAAGCAAACGTATGTGTGTGATGGTTCATATGTATGTGTATGCCTATGTCTGTATGTGTGCGTGTGTGGCATGTGTATATGAGTATGTGTGTGTTTTTTTATCTATGGTAGGATGGTGTGTGTATGTGTGGGCACGTTTGTGTGAGTGTGTATGTGTGTGATTAATATTTGTTAGGTTGTTGTGTGTGCGCATGTGTGTGTATGTGTATATGTGTTTGTTCGTGTGTGTGCGTGAGTGCGTTTGTGAGTGCGTGTGTATGTGTGTTTGTGTGTGTTTTTGTGTCGGTGGGGATGTTAGGTGTGTGTACGTGAGACTGTGCGTATATCTATTTTTCTGAGTATGTATGTGTTGTTTTAATCGTCCTTGTGATGTGTGTGTGTGAGAGAGAGCGCAACCGTATGTATGTGTGAGGGTGTGTACATGTGTGTGCGTCTGTGTGTGTATGTATGTGTGCATCTGTGTGCATCTGTGTGTGTGCGTGGGAGTGTTTTGTGTGAATGTGGGAGTGTGTGTATACGTGAGTGTGTGTGTGTCTCTCTCTGTGTCTGAGTGAGTGTGTTGTTTTAAATACCCATTGTGGTGTGTGTGTGTGTGTGTAAGCAACCGTATGTGTGTGTGATGGTTCATATGTATGTGTATGTCGGTATGTGTACGTATGTTTATTTGTGTTGTGTGTTGGTGGGGGTGTTATATGTGTGTACGTGAGTTTGTGTGTGTCTCTAAGTATGTTTGTGTTTGAGTTGTCATTGTGGTGCGTGTGTGTGTGAGGGAGCAACTGTATGTGTGTGCATGAGGGTGTATGTGTGTGTGAGCATGTATGTGTGTGTTGTATTTATTAGGTGTCCTTGTACGTTGGATTTATCCAGGTGAGGTGTATGTGTGTGCATGTGTGTTCCGTGTATGTTGGTACTGGGTATGCGTTTGTATGTGTGTGTACGTGGGTATGGTTTGTGTAGTTTCCTGGTGTATATGTGTACATGTGTGTGTGCGCTGTAATTGTGAGTGATTAGTTTTGTTTGTATTGTTAGTACAGTATATGTGTGTATGCGTGTGTTTGTGTGAGTGCGTCTATGTGGCTTGTATTTGTCGGGGAGGTGTGGCATTGTGTGTGCATGCTTCTGTGCATGTGTGCTTGTGGGTGTTTGTTGTGATTGTTGGGATTGTATTGTGTGTGTTTTTCTTTTGAGTGTGTATGTGACATTTTTACTGGGGAACAGGCGTATGGTGTTTGTATGTGTGTGTACATATGTATGCAAATATGCGTGTGTGAATATGATTTGTGGTTGCCGGAGTGGTGTGTAGGTGTGTGCATGTACCTGTTTACATATGTGTGTATGGGTGTTGGTTGTGGTTGCTACAATTGTATTGTAAGTATATATATGCGCATGTGTTCTTTCTTGAAATGTATGTGGGTTTGTGCTCTGGTGTGGAGATACTGTGATTGTGTGTGTGTGTATATATGTGTGTAAGTGTGTTCGTGTCGGAGGTTTGCATTGTATTGATGTGTGTGATTTTGCGTATCTGTGTGTCTTTGTTTTGGGCGTGCACCTGGGGAGGAGGCTTATGTTAGAGTATGTTGAGCTGTGGTCTGTATTTTTGAATAAGATTATTTTCCTTATTTATTCGTCTTTGGTCAGTGGTGTTGTCTGAGCATTGGTATAATGGGAAAACTAGGAATTTGGGAGACTTGTTTTGTGCACACAGATCTAAATGCCCACTGAGTGGTATCTGTCTTGTGGTGGGATCCCTCAATTGTTGGCGGTGGACTGTCATCCTTTCTCTGAGAGTAAGGCTCGTTTGCCCTATGTATTCTTTGTGGCACCCTTCACACCTTATGGCATAAAGTAAATTTTTTGATGCGCAGGTGAAGTTATTTTTTATGACAAAAGTGTGTCCCGACTGGAATCTGTATGTTGTTCCTATATATATATATATATATATATATATATATATATAACTTTTTCTGCAGATATTTTTATATATGATAGTTAATTATATAAATATTGGAGACTGTGGCAATAAAAAAAAGTTGTGTTCTTGTAACGCAGTGTTATGAATTGATGTGAGTTCATCTATATGACTGGTGACACGGGGGCTCAGTGTGTATTAGTAGTAAGTTTTAGTTCCTCCAAATAGTTGACAATCTTGATAGAATAGTTCATACATATGCGCATGTGAATGGACACACGCCGACACGCACACACATACATGTACAAACACGCACATAATCATTTATATATTCTTATATCATCCATATATATTCCTGATGATGTCTTGAGCTAACTGGATCCTAATCCACCAAGGGAAGGTATGTCGGAAAAAGTAGTTCAACAACGCGGGTTGATGAACCGTAAGACGTGTGGTCAGAACCTCCTGGAAAATAACCATAGCGAGGGACATTCCACAGTTGAATTAGAACAGTCACAAACAGTGAAAGAAGACATGCACCCAACACCAGAGCTGAAGACACCTCCGAAAGGGGGTGGCCCCGCCACGTCAAAACGGTAGAGGAGTAGGGGCCGAAACCGGACGTGGTTCCTCCTGATGATGTCTTGAGCTAACTGGATGCTATAAAGGAGCTGTTGTGGTAGCAGACCACGAAACATGGTTGAAATTCCTCCCCTATGTATGTGTATATATACGCATATATTTACACACACACACACACACACACAAGTATATGTATTTATTTTATTGTTTATTTTTTATTGTTTCAGTCATGTGACTGTGACTATGCAGGAGCACCGCCTTTAGTCTACACCAGGACGCATGCGTTGTAAGTCCAGTACTATCGGTCTCTTTTACCGAACTGCTAAGTTACGGGGACGTCAACACACCATCATCAGTTGTCAACCGATGTTGTGGGGACAACCACAGACACACAAACATGCATACACCCACCCCACACACTTTGGTCTGCCCGATATCATAGTAGAAAACAGTCCCCCAAGGTGTCGGGCAGTGGGACTGAACCCGGAAACATGTGGTTGGTAAGCAAACTACTTACCACAAACATGTATACATTATATTTATATGCACATATATATATATTTGTATGAGTGTGTATTTGTATGACTGTTTATATCGCTGTCGGGAGATACTTGTTCACTACTGCGGGAACTGCCAGATCGCATGATTTCGGCTTCTCTTGGCCCTCTCAATGACAGGCGTCCTTCGCTATACATAGCATCAATTCCTCTGTCAACGATTTACATAGAGTCTCAGTGTCTCTTCAGGCGTAGCAATTATCCAGAAAGCTTATTAAAAAATAATTGACACAGAGGCAGTGCCGGTGGCGGAAGCAGGCGATTATTATTTTTTAATATGCCCAACGGTTATTTGAGACCTCAGTGTCTGAACAGAAACGGAGATACTATGTCCATCGCTGACGTGGGAATCGATGCTGTGTCTTGCCACGGATGTCAGACATTGATAGAGCCAAGAAAGGATGAAATAAAGTGATGTGGCGGTTCCCGCGCCGGTATCTGATGACAGTCTCCTGGCATCATCAGTCTATATCGGAGGTTCTCTCATGGTAAATAACGCGGTATGCTGTGTTCTTAAGATTTACATTCAGATGGGGATAAATATTACATTTTGGTATTTATACGGCTTTGGTGGCTATTAACTATTTCATATACATACACACAGGCGCAGGCATACGTATGTGTATGTGTGCGTGAATGTACACATTTATAGGTATATGAACACCTATATATTTAATATCTGTGTATAAAACAAACGCACACACACATCTGTACTCATACATATTCGTAAAGTTGTGTATACATATTTGTGTATAAACATTCGCGCGCACTCACATATGAATATATTTATATATGCATGCAACTATATATCGTGTATGAATCTATACTGGTGTTAAAAAATATATTTATGTCACTGAAAATCATATATTTTCTTTGTTTTTTTAATTTCAACCGACTCCTAAACGTGTTTTCCTAAAATAACAACAAAAAAAAACTGTCCTACCTTTATTTCCGAAGACTACAGGGGATTTGTTTGGTAAGTGTTTTCAACTTGCTAAGAAAATATTATTTAAATTCTTTTCACGTGAATCCCCGAGGAATTCCGACATAAACAACTGTGTGTATTTACAGTCTAGGAAAATAATTGGACTTGTTATAATTTTCATAGCTATTTCTTTTATTTTCTGGCTTCGTATATTTAATATACGTAAATACAAAGAACACTTCACTTGGTACCGAGATGCAGCATCTCTGTTTATTCTAAAATTGAATCTTGTATACAAAGTCATGTGTGACTTATTGTATTTATATGAGGATAAGTTAGTGTATATGTATTTTTTTTTCTCCGTATGTGGGTCTGTGTGTACGTGTGTTGTCTCTGCATGCGGTTGGCTTCTATTTCTGGTCAACTTATAAGATTATTTTTATCAGAATGTTAAATACAGTTTTGTATTTTTCTCATTCTCTACCGGCAAGAAAAATGTTAAATTCTGCCTTATTTTATACTTTGAGCATAGCAGTTTTGTTCAGATTCATGAACACTGGTGTTGATAATGTTGGTTGTGTTTCTCATTCACATTCTTGATTATACGACGTGTGAAAAAAATTAATGATCAAAATTAATGTTGCATATATTTTGTAGAATATATGGACTATGTATTATGCTCACTATTGGGCCTTGGGCTGAACACAATATAGTTGACGAAGGCGTATATATGCAAATGGCATGATATAAGCTTGACAAGTGGAGCAGCGGCTGCAATAATAGTAGAAAACAGAAACAGCGATGATAGGATGCAGCACGTAGGCGAGGCAGAGTTTCAAGTGTTTTACCAGGCATCTTCATGATAATCAAACGACTTCTATGAGCGTTGCCTAAAGGCTAACAGCCTTGCGTGGTTAAGGGAGATAGACAAATATTGAGGTGGTTTGGCAACATGGAGAGGATGGGTGAGGAGTGGATGGTAAGGGGGTAATGAAGACAGATGTGGTAGGAAGCGGAACCTGTGGAAGACCTCGGTTTGTGTGGATGGATGGAGTGGGGAAAGATTTGGTGGTTAGAGGTGTTGAGTGAGAGAGGCAAGAGAATTTATAAATGATAGGAAAGCTTAGAGAGTTTTTGTGGACGGATGAGTGAATTGATGTTGCTCAAATGAGTACAGAACCAGCATGATGTGGGGGTAAACCAGCATATGATGTCGGGCCCCACTACTGATATCGGGGGCTGTTTTCTATGCTTTGACTCGAGCATAGGACGGAGCTCGCCTCTTTGAGCTGGAAAATGAATAGAATGCCTGCTGTGTGCCTTGTTGTGGATAGCCCCTCCTATTACAGTAATGGGATGAAATTAATATGAAAATAAGAATGAAGGAAACGAACAGCGCCCGCCAACCGCCTGTCTCCTCAATACAATGTTCTTTTTAGAATAAACAGAATGAGGTTTCAAACCTCTTATCATTTTTGATAAGGTAGGCTTTCCTACGTCTTACCTGTAGTCTTCTTGACCAACATCATCTTCGAATTCAGTATCGTTTTTGACCCCGTACCCCGCCATATCCCACGCCTCACTCAAGCATAAAACATGTGTCGTACCGGTGCCACTCGGCCATAAGTGATACTCCTCTCTGAGTTCCTTCAGGTTTTGCACCACGGGCACCTTTATCACAGCTATCTGCGGAGGCCGTTCGGAATCCCGTGTGCAGGCCCAAACTACTCCCTATTGGTGCTTCTCCGCTCCCTTCTCCACCTCCCCGCCCCTGTACAGGAAAAATAATTCTTCTCCTTTAGGCAGCGGGGTAGTCATTTCCACCGTCGGTGGCACAATTCCCACCGACGATGGCTCTTCACCCGTCGGTGGAACAATCCCTACCGACAAAGTTCCGGGACATGCCGGTATTGTGTTACCGACCCTCAAGAATCACCGGGTACCTGCACCGAGCCATAGTCAAAAAGTCCGGAAAGACTAAATTATGTGCTGATTGGGTCCACAGGGTCAAAACCACTTTTGACTCGATCCAATAAGCCACCAGTAGCAGCTTTATGCTGAGGAGCTTGGCGCTGCTGCCACCCAGACCCCGGTGGATAGTGTCCTCTATCCACCCTGGTTCTATATTGGGTGGGAGCCCGCTGAAACAAGCCCTCGTTAATTTCCTCCCACAATACGTGAGAAGAAATGAAATTATATTGCCCTCCAGGGGCTGGCTCGCAAAAATACGAGCCTCCTCCAGGATGTCAAATAGCAACCAAATCGTTGCATATCCGACACCCCGGGCAATAAACTTCACAGTCGGCAGATAGTCTGCTAACTCGTTTTCAATTTCCTGCTAGGAGAAGACGGCAATGGCGTCGAGAACTTTCGAGTACGTTTTCAGTATCACCGTCTTCTCTCGCTGTTTAAGCCACACTTTGAGTGGGATAATCTCCCACATCAAAGCAGTGCTTTTCTTGTTGTTCTTGTTGTCCGTCATGTTAGGAAAAAAAAAACAAAAATACTTTTCACAGAGATAGTTTTAAAAAATAGCCTTTCAAGTAAACAGTGGGGGGGGGGGGCAAAACAGTTCAGGAAAAACAAAACAAAAAACCACGTGGAACACACTGTTCCGGACACAGGTACTCCTGGCCCAAACTGGAACTTGATAGCAACAGCAAAACCAGGAACTCCGAAGCAGTAACTACGGCAAACCAGGTACAGAAACAATATTTTGGTGGCGAGATGTGCCCACCAATACAAGCCAAAAAAAATTTAACTCACTAAAACGTTAGTACAACTAGACTCACCACAGATGCTTCACTACACGCCTTTCTACAAATCACATGTCTCTTAAGATGTAACAAATCACATGTGATCTTAAGAGACATGCGAATGGTGGAAACGCGCGTAGCAGTGTTTTAAAATATTTATAAATTCCATCCAAGGATTACTGTTATTATATATATAATGCTGAATGGTGTACAAGCAAGTCCGTAAACTATCTTTCAATTGTGCGTACGACAAACTGATTATTTCTAATAAAAAGTTTTACATGAATCCATATTTTGAATGAGTCCTTGTTTTCTAACTGAAAACTCATTCTGTGTACTTTACATTTATATTCGTCATTTCCGTTTTCAATCATGTCGCTGTTTTGCCGCCCTTAAATTCATTGAAACACCACCTCCCACCATTGAGGCACCAACAGTCATAGTTTTAAGGAAACGAATGAATTATGAAATTAGCTATTAGAGACAGCAGGGTATTTGTAATGAATTATAATTAGTACATCTAAATTGGAAGTGTTGTGTCGATCGCATTTAAACTGCTATTAACGACCAGAGATACCATTTCATGTTGACGACTTATCTTAATTAAGCACCGACTATAAAAGCTGACGTAATAATCATTTGCACAAGTGTATGCCACTGCCGTATCACGGGATATCACCATTTCTGTGGATCGTCACTGGCATCCAAGCCTCGCACCGAATGCCAAATTGAAAATCAGTCGAGTATATCTAGGACATCCAAATTAAATTGCCGGAAATATTATCCCCGTTTACCAATGGTACAAGGACAAATCCAACTGATTTAAAGTTATTTCACAATATATCCCTTAACATGTTACATCCTCTTAATTTATATACTTTTAATTTTACAAGCAAGTACAATGTACATTCCACAGGCAAATACTACATACACAGGTAAACGCACATGCGCACGGGCGCGCACAAACAGATGTATGTGCATATATATATATATATATATATATATATATATATATATATATATATATATATATATATATATATATATACATACATATATACACACGTATTTATATATATATATTATTGTATATATATATATATATATATATATATATATATATATATATATATATATACATACATACATAACTATGTGTTTGCTTGCGTGTCTGCGCGTTTGTGTATGTATATATCGGTTTCATCAGCATAACTTTCCTAGTTGTTCTCATGAGTTTTAATTCAGTATACGGGATGATATAGTCTTTGCATCCTACATCAACCATAACTGAAAGATTATATCACACCGAGAGCAACTTGTACTACATAATCTAATATGTCCTTAGTGTTGAATATTTCAGTTTATTAGATAGGCGGAAATTTACTGTTATTTCTAGAAAATCTTTGCACTATAACTGCGTGCAAGCTTCCATGGAAGAAAATACGTTTAAGTTATTTAGTCGTATTTTCTCTACCATTTATTTCATGTCATGATACACTATACTCGCCCATAAAATTATTCTCCTTTCGTTCAACACACACTCAAATTTAGGTGAAACAGAATCGTTAGCATTTCAGACAAACTGCTTTGTGATATTTTATTCGATCCATTTATGTTGAAATCCCGCTGCGGTTAACTTTGCCTTTCATCCGACGAAGTACAATAAAATTATATACCAGTCAAGGACTGAGGTCGTTGTAATCGACTCCCTCTACGCCCCAAATTTTCAGGGTTTATGTCTATATTAGAAACAATTATTTTGCCGAATGACATTTGTAGGAAATTATGAGCTACCTTCTTTGTTTCGAACGCAAAACATACTTGTTTGGAGTGTTGCTAGGAGCTAAATATAACGTCAGAAATTTCGTTATTCATGTGATCTGCTATTTATGATATATCAATGTACTTGCACTAAATGCTAATACTAAATGTGTGACTTATATAGTTTCTTTGGGCTTCGCAGAAGACTGTTAAAAGATTTAGCTGTGAGAAATGAATAGCTATAAAAATTGTTTCTTTTGATCATCCCGTCTGAGCAAATTAGATTGGCGCCAGTAAAATCTTCCGATAACAAAGAAACTGAAAAGTTATCTGGTTGTTATATGTGATATAGGCAGACAAATCTTAGATCAAAGTGACATCGATCAGCGTTAGAATTACTAGAATATAACCTAGCTGATTTCTTTCAGTTAAGCGACATGTATTTCATATTGAAAAATCCAGAGTGAGAGATTCAGCTAGCTACATTGTTAGATACAGATATACAGAGAGAAAAAAGAGACAGAAATGGATGGGGGAGAGAGATCGTTAGTTAGATTGGCCAGAATGAAACCTCAATGAAACCATGCCACAATGTTACTCTCGATATGACAACAATTAGTTTTATGATGAAAATAATTCAAAGCTATCAATATGACTCTAAACTACCACCATTGCCCACTGTTACGAGAACATGGGCAGCATCCACAGATATATCCTATATTATGTCCATATATACATCCCACATTATGTCCATATATATATATATATATATATATATATATATATACATCCCACATTATATCCATATATATATATATATATATATATATATATATATATATATATATATATATATATATATATATACATCCCACATAATGTTCATATATGCGTTTAAGCATATATATGTGTGTGTGTGTGTGTGTGCGCGCGCGCAATTGATTCCGGAATATATTCAGAAATTGCATTAACACAAATATAATACCAGGCACGTTATTTTTCAAACAAAAAAAACATATCTATTAAAGCCTATGTATTTCTATTGCAATGAATTGCATTAGATAGTTGCTGTCACACTTCGCGGTAGTTGAGCATAATTCAGTGAATACTGAGATTTTTGCGCAGCATGGGTCTTAGATTTTACATTCGGTGGCATGCTTAGAGAGAATTTAACGTTTGAAGCGAAAGTTTGGTGGAAACATTGCCATATGTGATGCATCTCTGTCTCGCAGCGTCTTGGGAAAGTTTCTTATGATTCCTACATTTATTCTACAAATGTTGCAGCATTTTTGGAAATCATTTGAAAAACATGTTAATGAAGTTAAGAGTCCCATTATTTGTTGTAGTTTAAAAAGAAATTAGCATGAATTGTGGAAAAGTTGCTTTTTCTTCTTGTGGTGGTGGCGTGGTGGTGGTGGTGGTCTGTCTATAAAGTTTAAAACTTACGCAAGACGCATAAAAAAAGCATTTAAACCATATTTATGTTTACGTTGATTAGGAATACTCGGCTATCACTGTTCAAATGCTGTTCTGAATTGCGAGAAGATTGAAAAGTTTATTGAACACCGTTAATAGTTTTCATATACAACTAATGCCAATATAAACCTGGCTGAAAGCTTAATTTTTAAAAAAATTAACATTTTCAAGGAACATTCATAGAAAAGCGATGATTAATGTCTAAGTGATTGGATCAGAGTACTGTTATTTGAATATATTACATGATGTTGTAAGCAAGTGAATGTCATGTATCAATAAACGAAGACGCATTCAAAGATACAAAAACAGCAGAAATAAATGCTGATACAAAACCAACAAATACAAATAAATATTCCAATATGAAGGCGACGACAGATGCAGCCAAAAGGCAAATAGATTGCATGAGGAACGTGGATGCAGTTCAGGCAGACAGGCACAAAAAGGCGATTTCAACGATGAGTTTTCCGCTAAACGTTGGCCGACTCAACGGCACCGAAGCGATAACATAACGATTTCACCTTTCACTGTACTTTCCTTGCTTGCCATTAAATGCAGATCACAGTATATACAATCGAATTCTCATTAAACATTGATTGAAACGAGATAGATGGCTACTTTGCGAGTCGGCCGACATTACAGATTGACCTCCGGTCCTAACACTTGTCTTCCAGCTGGTAGGATTTTAAATTCATTCAATTTCTCTTCAGAACCAAACAAAGGAAAGACGGTGGGGGTGAATAATGATAAAAAGATAATAAAAAAAAATAATAAATAAATAAAAATAATAAAGCTGCTCAAGGAATAAAAACTCCAAGTTCAACAAGAATACTAAACAATACACAAATATTAACTTCGTTCGTATCAATTTCTCATCAACTTCATCTTTCGATGTCAGAAACTTTTGAACTTTGACATCTTCACTGTATCATACTGACGCTAATATCATCTGTTTGTAATGTCTGAAGGAAATTCCTTTCTTTCATTGTGTTTTTCTTCTTCAAAGATTCACATTGCTTTTAGGAAAGAGAAAACTTCAAATTACGAATGCTTCAGTACATATATGAATGTAGACTCACTTTACCAAAGTAACAACGTTAATATGCCATAATGAGTGGAGACTACTACAAACATACGCAACAACATTCCCCATTAAAACTGCCATTTGGTTATTATCAAAAGTACCAGTTCACTTAGCAAATAAAATAAAGATTTGTCAGCCACAAATTCACAAGCCTTCACCCAACCGAACTCATCATCATAACCATCATCCTTCTTCTCCGCCTCCTCTTTTCTTCATTATCATCGTCGTCGTCATCATCATCGTTGTCGTCAATATCACCATCCCTACTACCGACTACCATCACACCCAGCAACAACATCCTCATTGTTCTCTTCTTCATATATCTACTACTACCACCAACAACTACACCACTGCTACTACTACTTCTAGAACTACTTTCTCCTCATCATTATGAACTTCATAATTACTGCCAAAAATATCTTAATTATCATCATCATTATTGTTATTATTATTATCATCATTATTATCATTATTATTATTATCATCATTAGTAGTAGTAGTAGTAGTAGTAGTAGTAGTAGTAGGAGGAGGAGGAGGAGGAGGAGGAGGAGGAGGAGGAGTAGTATCATTGCCTTCCCACCTCCATCAATGCGTAACCCTCATTTTTCTCTCCTTCCTCAACGTCATCATCAACAAATTAACCATCTCTCGCATCAATCAAACCAATCTTTCTTCCATCCATTTGTCCAAACAGCATTAACTTTCAAATGTTATGTTGGAAATGTTTGGTTCCTAAAATGGTGGAAATAAAAGGTCACGTCACAACCATCACCACGGTCTCTAGTATAGGCACCATTATTATCACAAGCAGTTCGACTATTCATGCTTATTGCAGTAAAACTACAACAAAGAGTAAAATTACTAATATATAAATAATGATTTATTTCACCAGGCACATGGCCAAATTTTATAGAAGTGTTGCAGTAGATGAGGGCAAGATATATCAATATAGAATTACCATTGCTTATTTTATCGATTCCAAAAGAGTTAATGTTGGAGTAGATCTTGGTTCATTTCGAATCAAGACAAAATCTATTGATTACTGTAGTTACTTCACTCGCCCAGTGAACAGTACCTGCAATGATTCGACCATTTATATAAAATTTTTAACGGAAATTTTATTATGAGCGAAAGTACTCGTATTATAGGACATGAATTATTAGGCTTGATATGTTTAACTTTTCCCTGTATAAAAGATCAAACCCTCGAGAAAGCTCTACCAAACACAGCATAATTATTAAATAATTAATTAGTTAATCAATTAATGAAAATAAGGTAGCAGTGAATTTTAATTCAAAGTAGCCTAATTATCGTCGTTTAGATCTCATGAGTAGCGTAATCAACGGATGATGTACTAACGACTAGATAATATATACATATTGCTTCCAAGGAGGTCAATCACTGCTGTCTATATTTAGTCGAGTGTCCATCATTTACAAGACCAAACAAGTTCGAAATGACGTGATCACGGCGCTGGAGGTGGCATTCGCTCTAAAAGAGTGCCTTTTGCACCAAAAGTCGATATTAGATTTTCTTTCATGGCAACTACAGCAGTACAGTTTATTTAAACAGAACATCCACGTTTCAGAAGGAATAAATATTAAGCAACAACTAAACATACTGCCAATGTTCTCTTCAAGATATCAAATATGAGCATTCTGACCACCACATTACAACGGAAATGAGTATATCATTATTATTCTTCAAATCTATGTCATGCCTAATGAAAACAAATATGTACGTGCCACAGAATTCAAGATGTGGCCCTCCCATATAAACTCCGGTATTTGTTAGTAAACACCTAAGTGTTTGTATACTAACGTCTGTAGATATGTAATTAACAATTTCACACCTTCTATACTAAGGCACTTACAACAAAAGCAAACATCATTTCTTATAATCTTTTGGGCGCTTCTAAACCATGGGAAGAGTATTTTCAGTAAAAAAAATGTTTTATTGTTAATATTTTCAAAGGGAAAAGTTATTTAAGGACGATTTGGCTGTCGTTTCTAGCACATCCAAAAGACAGCACTCCTCGTTTCTGTATCACTCTCACTTGAATTGATGTTTTTCAATATTTCCCCCATAACTACATTTATTTGCTATGAAATCGAAAATTTGAGAAATTATGAATTTTTTGCAACCCCAATCCATGCTCCCGATTGTTTCTGTTTAGAAATTAATATATTGGAGAAACTGAGGAGGTCATTGCTGGCATCTATCTAAAGTGATTTTAAAAAATTACGGAGATATACTTACATAGCAAGGGAATTGATCTGAGATCGGGTGCTTAAACGAAAACAATTGCAGTGTGGAAGATGTTTGCAAACCATTCAAAAACACACTAATACCGTTAGTTTCACTTTAGCTTTAACACTTCATTTGTGTTAAAACATTTTCTTCGTTTTCAAACCGCGACCTGTTCACTGCGGAAACTTCACAGAACTGATGCAGCATGACGTTTTGTCAGTGAATAGCACAAACACACGCGCGCGCGCACGCACAATACACACATTCATTGACTTTCATTTGAGTTTATGTGTATCTATGTGTGTTTGCGAGTGTCTATTAGTGAAGTTGCGTTTGGAAACTGTGAATAAGGTGCAAGTTTCGGGTGCTTGTCGATAACTTATTTTTTTCTCCTCGTCTTCTAATAGTAATTACCCAACTTTCTAGCCTCTTCTCACAGCCATTCCGTGTTCAAAAATTATACAGGTATAGTAAAAATGTTCATTCAAGAAATAAGATTCTTACATTACGAATACACTAATAGCGAATTAAAACTTAAAAGAGGAAGTGAGAGACTTTGCAAATGAAAATGCAATACTCCGCATTGAATGCAATGAATATTTAAATTTGTGATGAATTGGACGCAATGAATTTTTAAATCTGCGAGAAACTGGAGTTTAAAAAATTCAATATACCTGAGAAATCGATATTATAGGAAATTTCTTAGAACATGAATTCATAAAACTATTTCCAGACGGTCAACCCTTTAATAATTGTTTTCTTTTGGTACTTTTAGTAATTCTTACATACCTAATTAATAAATAGCTTTATCCATTATAGTATAGACTTCTATGTATGTTTGTATATCTTGACATATGCACACACACGCTCACACACAAACATATCGGCATGTATGTGCAACGTGTGTGTGTCCACATGATTACCAATATTTGCAAGCAATAATTTGCTGCATCGAAAAAACACATTCTTGTATTTATTTATTTTTTTAAAATTTTGCACATCGTTAACATAGTGTTCACTGATTTGATCGCAGGGGAACCATAAGAGGCAACAATATTATTCACAAATTCCATGAAATAAAACACTATTACAGAATTACTCAAAAACCAAAGCAACAATGTAATCCAGTTGAATGCAGGATCAAAATCCGGTGAAAAGGAGCTGGAAGCCTGAGAGAAATAATGCGAAGATAATTTTAGAATTCAAAAGGTCTATAATAGAAACTTGTTAAACTGGACCGGAAGGCTTGCGTGCATGCAAGTAGCGTGCAAGCGGTTAACACCATTTTCGTGTGGTAACAGTTAAGCAACTTGTCACTGACATACTTCTTTATTTTCAAAGAAATTTATTTCAATAATAACTCGAATCAATTTTCTAATTATGAAATTTCATTTTGATTTTTAAATAATTTATCGTTATTTTCTTTGTTTCTGTACCTTAAAATATTTGTTTAACCTTCTATTATACGAGCAGAAACATGTGTGTTCCTCTGTATGTGTGTGTGTGTGTGTGTGTGTGTGTGTGTGTGTGTGTGTGTGTGTGTGTGTGTGTGTGTGTGTGTGTGTGTGTGTGTGTGTGTGTGCATGTGTATTTCATTTTTCTGATAGTGACGGTTTTTCTTTATGCATTAGATAAAATATCTTACCGTACAATATCTGACTTCGTACGTACAAACTTGATATTTCGTCGTGGATATAAGTGAATTTCTTTGAACCACGAACGGTAACGTAAACTCTACATAAGATCTGTGCCAGAAAAAAATGAAGCAGTTAACTACGTAGGAAATATTATTGTCTAAAACCTCACAAAAATTCTATGCGAATTCTCATGTCAGAATTTATTACTAATACTATGAATATTACAAGCGGTATTATATGGCAGGAACGTTGTATTGAGATTTATTGGAGCAGTTAAAGATCCATTAAAGTTCAAGAATATAGGCAGGCATATCTCGGCTTAAGTAGTTTCGATTTATGTCGTTCTCGATTATACGTCGGTTTTCAAAAATAATATATGGAAAAATAAAAACCATGTTATCATTTTACTCGACTTTACGTCTGTCCGCCACATATATAGGAATTGATAAAATCACTAGAAAGCCGTTAGAAGCACATAAAATCATGTTTCTGTACAATAAATAAGAACAGTCACATACAGAATCGTATTAAAATACGTACAGTAAATGTTAAGATACACACCATAAAGTAGTGTAGCTTAGTGAATGAAATCATGAAATCAGCTATGGTGTCTTATTTATCGGTCCTTCGGTGCCCATATTACACTGTAGTTCCAATATCTACCGTTAGGCATCGTCGTCACTCGTGATTCCCGCAATTGTTATGAATTCAGATTTGTTTTCGTCTGTTTATCGGCTACTTTCTCTTAACATTCATTTGTGACTTTAATTTTGCACCCATGGCTTTTACGATAATTCATTATGAAAGTGCTAAGCCTCATATTATAACACAGGAAGATAAACTTGCTGTGATAAAACGCCATGAATAAGATGAAAAAGTGGTAGCAATTGCACGATCTTTTGGGATGAGTCGGACAACTGTAATGACGATTGTACATAATAAGGACAAGATTTTATCACATATCAATTCTGAAGCCCCAGGGACGAAGAACACTGTCATCAATAAGAAAAGGGGAAAAATCTTTGAAGAAATAGAAAATCTTCTTTCTCTTTGGATTGTTAGGTTGAATTGTCAGCGTGCTACTATTAGTCACGAAATCATTCAAGAGAAAGCGTTGTCTTTGTTTGAAGACCTGAAGAAAAAATATCAAGACGAGAAAGATGTAGAGTTCAAGGCAAGTCAAGGATGGTTTATGATAACGAGCGAAGTAGTTATCACTCCATTAAGAAGTAATGAGAAAATGCATCAGCTGACGAACAAGCAGCAGCGGAATTTCCTAATTCATTAAAGATATTTCTTCCCGAACTGGATTGTACTGGAAAAAATTACCAGACCGTTCATTCATTTTCAAGGATGAGAAAACTATTCTAGGCTACAAGGTTTCAAAAGTACGTGTCACCATTATGCTGGTGGGGGGGGAGGTTAATTATGCAGGAGATTTTAAGTTAAAGCGATTGCTTGTACATCATGCACGGAACCCCCGTGCTCTGAAGAACATACCCAGGAAGTGTATTAGATTGACTCTCGGGAAAAATGGAAAAGTATTTTACGTTTCGAGCCTATGCTCTTCGAGGGAAAGGATTAAGAGAAAATACATAGAGAATGAAAAAAAAAAAACGTGTTGAGTTAAGTGATCCAACATGCTAGTTTTAAAATCTCTCTAAAAGATCAACGCAATAGTTGTATTAACAAGTAATGTTCATAGCTATTTCAACATGGTTTTCCATTCGAATAGATTTCACTGCAAATTTTTAACCCCAAGAGGATATCTTCTCTAGCTGGTTGACGATGCTCACCAGCATCCGAATTATTGCAGGCAGGTGAGCGAACCCCGTCGACCTTCTAGCAATGGGACCAGTAAAACAGCCTAGTTTTGGGGTAATTCGCTAGAAGGTGGTAGGGGTTAGCTCCCTTGGTCACAATATCTAGGATGCAGCTGTGCATCGTTAACCAGCTAGAGAAGATGTCTTCTTGGGGTTAAAAAAGTCGTAATAAAGTCCATTCAAATGTGTGTATATATATATATATATATATATATATATATATATATATATATATATATATATATATATATATATGTATGCATGCATATATAATTATATGCACAGGTAGATAGATAGATAGGCACATACATATATATACATATGTATACACACACACACACACACACACATATATATATATATATATATATATATATATATATGCGTGTATGTGTGCTGTGGCATACAGTCAAACATGTAGGAGCTTTTCAAGATAACACAAAGATATAATGCAAGACACTAGATAATTTATCTTATTAGCTCTCACCTGCGTTATTAACACCGAGTTGGAATGCTGAATTGCCAATCTGCAAAAAAAAATTAATTGTGCCGCTGAACTCCAGTAGTTAATATGAATATGTATTAAGTCAAATATTTCTGAAGTAACTGTAGTTTAGTCACACATATTCCTTCATAAATTCAGACGATAATTAAATTATACAACATTGCTGTATGTAAAAAGCGAAAATGAAAAGTGACGCCATGCTGGTCAAACAACGTTTGAGTTTCTCGCGGTGAAGAAAATCGTGTCTGGAATGCTAAGTGTACATAAATGTAAATACATTTATAACACATAAATATATGCATACGTACATACATTTAAACAGTCACTTGCACAAACACACACACACACACACATACATATATATATATATATATATATATATATATATATATATATATATATATATATATATATATATATTGTGTGTGTGTGTGTGTGTGTGTGTGTGTGTGTGTGTTTGTGTGTGTGTGTGTATTTATACATATATAATTTTCATTTACTATGCATATATGCATATATATACACACACATATATATAGATGCATATACATATATATTCGTATATATATATTAGATAATTAGATTAGCAGACAGGCAGAAAAACAGACAGACAGGTAGATAGATAGATAGATAGATAGATAGATACAATATATATATTTCCGAAACTAAAAGCACACTTGGGATTGTTAAACATATTCAACATGTATCGTAAACACTAAGATACTGTATGAAATTATGTACCTACCAGTGATTATGCGCAGAAATATAGCCAGGAACATTTGTGCGAGATATGTGAAGTAATATGCTGACGACACTAATTTATTAAAATATGAAGTATGTTTTCTATATACAGAAAATATTCATCATTTATTTTACAACACAATTTTTCGTGACATTACAAGATTAGTATCAAAACAAGAAACATTTGTTTGTTCGCTAGAAATATATATTTTTGATTATTTTTCGTGTAGTAATTATGAAGTATGTATTTTTCATCAGTGCGTGTAAGTTATATTGCCAGCCACTTTAAGTAGATCATCAGCGGGATGCCAAAGGCATACGGCAGTTCTACTCCTTTTTCTTGCAAAAACTCTAAATAGAGTGGCTCCGAATGGCCAGCGGCTGCAGCTTGTCTTATGATGGAAAATCATAACTCTTTCCTAATACTCCGTTTAAGAAAACAACTATAAAGAATCCACAGGTGAAGACGGTATATTCGATCACGTGTATTATGCAGCGAAGACCATCTTTCGTTACGGTATTCCTCTGTAGTGTAAGGATGTGACAGTCTCCTGTGGTTCAGAAACAGAGGAAGAAATATCGAAAATATTTTGAAGGCAAAAGAAATCTAACTCACAATGCCATAGAAATATATTAACACTTTCCGAGCAACATAATTATAGGGGAAAAGTTCGCACATTTTGTCTAAAAGTGCTTTTAGACTATTTACCAATTCTTCCACACGAACAACCCTCAGTACGTGGATGCTCCCTCCACATTCTCAAGAAAATTTCCTCACAGAATTCGGGAGGAACATTAAATTGAAACAAAAAGAAATGAAGGATGTGGAATTATTTTTGCGCTTTCCACAAATGTTTTAAACAACCCCTATTGTGAAACACCATATACTCCTCACCTCAAAATTTAAAAATATATATATTTGAAATGCCGTATTTGTGAATTTGCACTAATGACCAAAAATAATTCAGTATATTATCCTTATTCTTATTCTTAACCTTATTCCTCTGTCAAAAAAGCAATAAAAACACTGTCAAAAAGAATAGAAATGAGAAAAGGAAAAACTAGGGAAAGCAATACTAATACAACACAATCAACAACACCAATGATGGAGACAACCTCAAGAATTAACACGAATTCAACAAATTAAAGAAGCATGAAAAACAGCACAAAGCGAAATTGTCCATTTAAAACAGATCTGAAAATTTCACCTCAGCTCTCAGCACCAGCAACGGTGATTCAAGGAAACAAGAGATTCAAAGTATCACAATTTACAAGACCAAAGTTGAGGAGATTGCAAACACCATGCGACAAAAAGAATCTACTCTTTGAATTTTTTGTAAAAATTAGAAAATACATCTTGATAAAATTTGGGGAAAATGTACAATCCATCCGACAAGAAGCAGACCTGAAAACTGAAACATATCAAACAAATGGATCAAGCATATAGAAAGCATATAGAAACGTAACTGATACGAATGCAGGCCGCCAAATGTTACTGTACCACGCGATATATACGGTATTGTAGAAATGGGGCTTTCTAACAGAATAATACTCTGCAGATCAAAAGACTACAGAAAGAAACACCGCGAGGTCAAGTGATGGAGCTGTTCATCCAAAATGAACAAGATACTTCATACACCAGGACTAACAGATCTCTCAGGTGGTAGAGTGCTATAAGTGTCTTTTGAGGGCAGAAATCATAAATGTCATTTGTGTAATCCCACAGATCATCACGTGGAGTATAGTGTAATGATCCCCACGTCTATTGACATTGTCACCACAACAGTAACTGTGGCACCACCAGCGGTAATATGCAACCACAACGGAATTAATGGCAGCAACAGCAAAACCAAAAGTAGCAGCTGCGATTGTAGCATTGACAGCATTAACAACAACGCCAACAGCCAGAGGGAGAAAACTATATAAACAGTGGTATGGCCAACAAAAATATCAATAAAATCTAATGTTGATGACCACAAAATCATAATCGTCCCGAATTTGTACCACTCAGATGTCGAGTTACAAAGGCGATGTAGAAAACATTTCAATGCCAAAAAGTAACAATCAAGAAAAGACGCGTGCCCATCGTAGTGAGGTGAAGGTCGAGTTGCAGCTTTATTCTCACACCATCCCTCTGCCTCTCGGACTCACCCATCGACACTATCCTCCCTTCCTGTCTAAGGGTACGTGTCCTAGCTTTGATAACGCAACTTTCGTGTTTCGCGTTGAAGAAAAGGTCGAGTGCCAATATCGGTGAGAGCACCTCGGTCGCAATGCCTTTTCTAAATGTCTTATATATCTTCCTATGTCTTCTTGTGCTATTCTTTTTATAAATCTTATCATTTCTATTCTAATCGCTATTTTGAGGGAGAATCACAATTTATCGTTAACTAATTCACTAATCCAGTCTATGAAAACACTTTGCGCTTCAGAACGGAGGCGTTCGGTTTTCGGTAACGGGCTCCCTGTCTTTCGAGCCTGTCTAGGTTGACAGTAAAGATCACAATTTTATGCTCTGTGTAGTCGATTAGTTTAAATTATGGACAACCCCAGCTATCATTATTTGCAGCCCTACAGAATACGCTATCTATATACAGACAGAACCATCATACACCAGATACTATTTTAAAAGAAGAGAATAATAAATGTTATCTATGAGCATTGCTTGTGATCACAATAATTTTGGTAAAATTATGTGACAAGTTCAGAAAATATAAAGATTTGCATATGGAATTCGAAAATTGTGGCATCTCAAAGCAGCTAAACTACTAATGATTATCGAAGCGCTTTGAATTATCAAAAAAGGAACTGAAAATTATTTGAGAATGATCACTGCTATACACGCCGTGCAAGAAGTGCAAATGATTGTTTTAACTGGTACGTCACTTGTATTGAGAAAAGCTGTTTCGCTGTGAGATCGATAACTTAGCCCTAAATCGAAAACATGTAGCATTTCAAGAAGGGTTATAATACCAGTGATTATGGGATCACTTGGAATGATCGAAAAGGAACAGAATATTATTTGAGGATGGTTACTGGCTTATCATCCCTGCAGGAAGTGCAAAAGTTTGTTTTAGATGGTACATCACATGAACTGTGAAGAGCATTGTCACTGTTTATTTTCTTTCCACTTTTCAACCCCATCATTTTCTTTTTCTTTTTTCATTCTTTGCTTTTTTTTCCTTCTTACCTTTTTCTTTCTGTCTTTATTCTGCTCCTATTTCTGTCACATGACTTTGTAAATGAACAGTCTGATGTGCTTATTTTGATGGCCTACTCATGTATACAGTGAGTTCCTTTGCCCTAGATGTTGGGATGACACTCGGCCAAAAATGGAAAAAAATTGAAAGATGATAATACTAATAATACCAATAATAATAATAATAATAATAATAATTATTATTATTATTATTATTATTATTATTATTATTATTATTATTATTATTATTATTATTATTATTATTATTATTATGCTATGGGATTTTATGATTCAGTGCGACCATGCGATAGAGAATAGGAAGCCAGACATAGTCTTAATTGAGAAAGAAAAGAAACTATACTGGATCATAGATATAGCATGCCCAGCTGACAACAAGGTATGCGATAAGAAAG
>NC_142934.1:94258578-94266078 GCF_046866305.1 Octopus bimaculoides | reverse complement strand
GCTATCGAAGATAACAGATACAAAGAAGGTATTCATTCGCTCTACCCAATACTTCAGTGAGAGTTTACTTTTGAGCCATATCTGTATGGACCAGCCATCCTGATCGTCACACCTTTCTTGAAATCTACATCAACCGAAATACATTTCCAAGCAATTTAACATCTTTATCCGTCCAGTAGCATGAGGCCCTCTTTGATAGCATGAACCTGCCTTACTTGTCCATTTTAGGGTGCTGAACTTGAGGCCCCGTAAATTCTCCTGATGATTTTTTTGTTCGTGTCGACGCCTCGTATTTCCGTATAATAGTCTGGATCACTTATACCCATGGAGCAATGGATATACCAGCTTTTGTGTTGGTTATCAATGTTTTCAATAACAGTTCTTCATAGAAATTTTGCTTATATTTTTCCTGAAATCTTACACTACTATGGCGTAATTATTATAAGGATGTTGCATGTACGTTGTGCTATTTCGATGATTATTTTGTGTGGTTGATTGCTATTCATCAATGTACATGTTGTGTGCATTGCTTGTCTGCTGGTTTTTTAAATTTGTTCTTGTACCCGTATTACGAATTATTTCTGCTGTTGTATGCATGTTGTAGTGTTTTCTGACTTGTACTGTGTGTAGGAAACGGGGTGCTTATACTTGTGTCTGTGACAGCTGCGGTGCTGGTCTTTGTGATGATGGTGTTGATAATAATGTTATACGTGATCTACGAGTAGGTTTCAGTATATTGTTGCTTAAAATCATCAACCTCATTGCCTCATTTGCACCTTTTCTTTTCTTGATGTATTTTGTTTCTTTTCCTTGTTTTACTATTCGTGAATTTTGCCACTTAGGTTTTTGACCATAATCTTTGCTCCACAACCTGCGTTTGCATTGCGAGGGGTGAAGACACACCACTTTAGGGCTCGTTATAGTAACCATAATAGGAGTTGGGAAGACACTCAGCAAGAAAAGGAAACACAACTGAAACACTATAATCGTAACAATATTATTATTAGTTTAATATTTCATTTTTATGAATATCATTATTAAGATTATTGACAATGTATTAAAATTACACTCTTTCAATTGCTCCAGTTGGAGGAATTCTTTCAGTATGTTATACTAATTTATACTTTATCTTTAGAAAAGAATTATCTTGGAAACATGGGTGTTTTGCACAACATCCTTCAACAACCCTATTCAGGGACCTTTTGAGCGGGATGGTCCACACGACCTGAAGAAAATTCTAACTGGGCCCCACGTGCGAGGTCATGCGCTGTTTATCTTGATTTTAGATTAACATGTCACGCGCCTATGGTCGTGGTGCAGGTGTCTGGTGTATCCTTATTAGTCGGGTAGTCATGATGGGTATAATGGGCTTCGTATATTTTACCCCAGAGTCACTTTGTTGGCATGCACTGCTCTCTCACTCAATAATAATAATAATAATAATAATAATAATATGACATGATGCAGTACAAGGCAGTGGCGGCTCTCATGGCTTCTGATCTTAATCAATTGGAAGTGTTATCATATATATTGTTTTGTCTTGGTATAAAAGATGGGCTACAGCAAATATTCTGCTTAATACTACAGATTTGCTTGTCAGTTGTTTGACCTTAACTAGTTGAGCATGTCCCTTGGTGGCTGACGATATGTGCATCTCTGATCATGAGCAGAAGTAGTGGGGGAGCATCATAGCCATGTGTTGAGAGGAATTCTTTGGTGTTTGAATAATTCACCTTTGGAAACATGGGATGGGCCACTCGACCTGACGAAAATTCTAACTGGGCCCCACCTGCGAGGTCATGCGCTGTTTATCTTGATACGAGATCACCATGTCGCGCACATATCTTTGTGATGCATGTGCCTGGTGTATCCTTATCAGACGGTTAGTCATGATGGGTATAATGGGCTTCGTATATTTTACCCCAGTGTCACTTTGATGGCATGCACTGCTCTCTCACTCAATAATAATAATAATAATAATAATAATAATAATAATAATAATAATAATAATAATAATAATAATAATAACTCTACTTAGAAACTGCAAGAGGAGGGAAACCAACTTAGCCAAGTCATGGATCGATTATCGTAAGATGTACGATATGATCCCATATTCTTTGATTATGGAATGTATGAACCTATTTAGTATTGCATCTAATGTTGAGCGATTGTTTTGGAAAAAGTATGGTGAAGTGGAGAACGGAACTGACAGCATATGGAAGTTTAGGGACAATAGAAACCAGGAGAGGCATCTTCTAAGGGGACTGCTTTACCCGACTGATCTTTTTACTCTGCATGATATCAGTAACATTGATTCTGAAGAAAGCAAAAACTGGGTATGTATTCAAAAGGCGCCAACAAAAAGTCAACCACTTGTTATTCGTGGATGACCTCAAACATTATAGTAAAGCTGAATCCCGAATTCAGTTACTTCGTTGATACGGTGTATACGTTCAGTGCTGATATCAGAATGGAGTTCGGAATAAAAAGGTATGGTGTGTTAGTATTGAAGAGACGCAAAATCAAATGTATCGACGGGCTAGCGATATCATCGCGGGAGGTTATGATCCAGATAAAAGAGACGAGCTATAAGCACTTGGGGATGTTGGAAATGGATGAATTGATGGAGAAAGAAATGACAGAAATATTTAAGGTGGAATACTTTCACAGTCTGAGACTGATCTTTAAGTCAAAATTAAACGGATGGAATAAAATTAAAGCTATCAACACCTGGATGATTTCACTACCTAGATATGGAGACGGAGTAATCGCATGAACAGTAATCGAATTAAACAGCTTAGACCGAAAGACAAAGAAGTTGCTGACTAGGTAAGGGATACTCCGCCCAAATGCAGAAACAGACAGACTGAAGAGGACTGATTGGATGCGAACACAGCATTAGAGCAGAAGAAAACAACGTAGCATGGTATGTAAAACAAAATGCCACAGAAATGCTATTATTGGACGTAAGATGGTGAAGCTGCTGTAGGATGTAAGATTGCAAAGATAAAGCACTGCACAAGCACTTGAAAATGAATGAAACTGAAAATAGGTGGATAAAGAAAAGAATCCATGGACAATTTCATACAGATGTTTAAGATAAGACAGAAAGAGAAAAAAGATGGCTATGGATGACTAAAAGTGATTTAAAACTGGAAACGTGCCCAAGGCTCCACGCAGTGGGAGTGAACCCGGAACCATGTGGTTGGTACACAATCTGCTTACCACACAGCCACTCCTGCACCTATTGTATATGTATATATCTTAGTCTGCGCATATACCTATATATGCATATGTGTGTGTGTGTGTGTGTGTGTGTGTGTGTGTGTGTGTGTGTGTGTGTGTATGTGTATGTTTTTGCGCGCGTGTGTGTCTGTGTGTAATATAAACTACAGAAGACTGGCTTATGTGGAATGGTGATGCTATTCAGAGACAAATGAATTCGAAATAGTCGAAGTAAATGAAAATAAATTCTCAAAAAGGAGTTTCACTTGGCCATGCCATTAAAATGACAATTTTAAGAATGACAAATAAGGAAACTCAGGAGTTAGGAAACTGTTTACGAAGCTGAAAAATACTGGAACTTTTTTTTTTTTTTTTTTGCTGTTGGAAGGTACTTGATTTTAATGTTATATCCATCGTTGTAGGTGGCAGTAGGGCCATAAATCTGAAAGCAGGCTGCAAGAAAATTCAATAAAGGAAATTGAACGCAATATACTGCGAAAAAAGAAATATTTTAAAAGAATTTTGCATTATATTTAGAAATCTAAATGAGACAAAGTCTGAAAAATAATTCAGACATACTTTCAAAAGTAAAAAGGCAGATGGAAAATAGTAGAAAAGTGGCCGGATAGAGAGAGGTTGATAAGTGGAGAGAAAGACAGGTAACAGGGGATGTTACGAAGTGAATATTCAGCTGAAAGAAAAATAAGATGATAAAGAAATATGGGAACAGAAAAAATACGTATAAGAAAATGTCAGACCTATCATGTCTAAAAATCGGAAACTAGTCGCCATTAATGGATATAATCCGTTTGCACAAATGGTAAAGGAAGTTGATTCAAATTTTAACCAACTAGAAGGTTAATTTAATCAACCCTATTTTTGGAGTTTCAGTCTGAAGTGGTGCCAGGAACTGATTGTTCTGTCTGAATGTGACAGAAGATTTCTTAGACGTGTGGCGGCCTGATCCGTTTAATGTTTGGTCTTCAAGTTTTCAGCCATAGTGCAGCAGACTTGTTTCTGTCAAGTGTGAAATTCATTCCGTTCTAGAGAGAAAGTTAATTAAAGCTATGTGCACAAGTTTATAAGTGATTACAGGACAAGCCAATCCGATGTCAACTTCGCAGCTGCACTTTCGAATCGATTGATGGATAAGTACTCAAGTGCTCACACGAATAGAAACACGCACACAAACACACACACACACACACACACACACACACACAGATACATACGTACATATATGCACATTAACACACAAAGATACACATACAACACATGCATGTTCATATATATGTGCTGTATATGTACATGTATATATATAACACCCAGCCACCCACCCATGTATATAATGTATATTATATATAAATGTATATATATATGTATGTATGTGTGTGTATATATGTATGTATGTATACATGTATGTATGTTTCCTGTGAGGATATGATGGAATGTGATGTATGCGTATGCAGATATGGATACACATGCTTACGTACATACATACCCTCAGACGCACATATGATATATATATATATATATATATGTGTGTGGGGGGGTATTACAGAGAGAGACAGGCAGATATATATACTTCAAACATATATGTAAATAAACTGGCAAAAGGAGAAAGAAAGAGAAATGAAACGGGGAGACATTAAAACGCAGATGAAAATGCCTGTCTGTTTTTTCATGCTTTATATTAGCATACATACATACATACATACACCCAGTGACATATATACACATATATACACGTACTTACAGACACATACACATCAAAAACCAAATAGGTAAACTGTTTTTAAAAAGAAGAGAGAGAAAGAGAAAGAAAGAGACGGAGCGGGTGGGGGGGGGGAGTGAAAGTGGAAACCTTTAAATAGGCGAGATGAAAATATAAGATTGCATCAGAAATTCACTATGAAGATAATTGGTAGATTTTGAATAGAGGAATGGATAGAGTCATGCAAAATACAATATATAAATGAGTGCGTTTAGCATCAAGGAAATAGAAAAAGCAGAAACAGTTACAGAAATGAGAGAAAATATATTTGAGATACAAATTCAGGAACAAATAAAAGTGATATGCAAAATTTGTCCATTAACATTTTCCACGAAGAGAAAAAAAGAGAGAAACAGATAACATATAAAAATTAAATATACATTATGCATACACACGCGCGTACACACACATATGTATATACGTATGCACGTATGCAGCAGGAAGGTAGGTAGGTACGTACGTAGGTATGTGCGTAGCGTATGTAAGTATATGTGTATTAAAAATGTGACAATATTTTCAAAGATTCGCCAATTGGTTTCAACAGACATCTGTTATATAAATATTTTTGAAAAAATATAGTGCATGTGTGAGTATTCCATAAAACCTGTAGCGTAATAGTTTAGCCAAAATATATTTCTAATTTAAATAAATAGATGCAAAACAAACTTGTATACCGAGCTTGCTTCTTAAAAATATATATTTTTAAGTTTGCCATAGATGTCTGATGTATATTTCACTCTTTTGATCCTTATGAGAGGAAATATAAGTGAAACTAAATGTCTGAAAATGAGAAGACCACAT
This sequence comes from Octopus bimaculoides, assembly GCF_046866305.1. Lineage (NCBI taxonomy): Eukaryota > Metazoa > Mollusca > Cephalopoda > Octopoda > Octopodidae > Octopus > Octopus bimaculoides. The sequence continues at coordinate 94,260,278 of NC_142934.1, read as the reverse complement.
AGACATGTAAAGCAAGATGGTTCGCTGAAATTTAACAAATATGATTCGAATTTTACAAATTAATTAAAAAGTTAATAACCTTTTTATTAAAATATATGAGATAATATTTATTATATATCATATATACATATCTGCACGAATGTGTGTGTATGTGTGCGTACATACATATATATATATATATATATATATATATATATATATACAAAATATTTCATAATTGTCTATTTATAATTATAACAAGAGTTTGGCTTTACGCCTCACCACGCAACTGCTAGAAATAGAAGCTCTTGTCGCCGTTGATGGAATACCCAGTATATGTATATGTGGATCGACACATTGAATTATTGCACCTTAATTTGTGTGTGCGTGTGTGTGTGTGTGTATGTGTACCAATTACATAGCTGGTAAAATCTCGTGGCTCACAAGTTATAGTGTTTGATAGTGAGTTCGATTACTGAACCGGGCTGTGTGATGTGGTCTTGTGCAAGACACTTTATTTCAAGTTGCTCCAGTTCACTCAGCTGTAGGAATGAGTTGCGACGTCACTGGTACCAAGCTGTGTCGGCCCCTTTGCTTTTATATTGAATAACATCGGTGTGGTGGAGAGGGGAGGCTGGCATGCATGGGCGACTGCTGGTCTTCCATAAACAACCTTTCCTGGATTTGTGCCTCAGAGGGGAGCTTTCTAGGTTCAATCCCGTAGTCATTCACGATTGAAGGAGGTCTTGACCCATTTTTACATAAATAATCTTTATCTTGTGTATTCATACGTTTTCCTTTAAGAACTTTTATGTTTCCTGTTTGTAATAATTTTTGAAGAATGAATTTTAGTTAATTATCAATGCTAATTATTGCCCTAATGGAAACTATATATCTTAAGAAATATGCAAATTTCAGAATTTTTGTACACACACACACACACACACACACACACACGCACATGCCCGCGTGCATACACACATGCACGCATACAAAAATATATGAATTTATATATTTTATATAGATATATGATAAACTTGATTCTTCTACAAATCTCCTAGCACTATTGATTATGTATTAATCACATAACATACCAGATACTCATCTATATGAACACCGTTGCTTCTACTAACACAGCGAATATCACTATTGTCACCATACCCACTGAATCAATTACACCTAGCTGTGTTTATATTAATAAAGCGTTTATCAACACCACGACCCTGCCACTACAAGACATATCACCTTGAGCAACTAGTCAATATCACCCCTTTATCAGCCCGAGTATTTTTATGATTGAATTACTTGCTAGAAGTCATAGTTAAATCTCGATTCATTGTTTTTGAAGGAGAATAGATTTAGAATTCTATGATAAATATTACGATGAGATGGTCATAGATTTTGCTTCATCAGAATTGATATGAAAGTTAACCACGGCTTCTTCTAACAGCACCACCTTGACAACCACGTTCACACCACCTACCTGAAAGAACTGACTGTCAAATTGTTTTCAAATAACACACTATTCTTTTCTATGAGAAAAGTTCGTATTTAGTAAAACACTTCGAAATGGTCCTTAATAAATTAGAATGACTGCATCTTGAACGCTATGCCCACTCAATCCAAAGTATTAACAAGAACAAGACAGCTTATATATTACAGTCACATGTTTTAGCATCATCTCTAGATACACAGCCGTTACACATATACAGTCTTTATCA
>NC_142934.1:94238578-94253578 GCF_046866305.1 Octopus bimaculoides | reverse complement strand
ACCTCACAGTGTACTGTATTTAACTTATGAGGTAACAACCTGCAAAAATAATACACTTCTGCTAAAATTCAAATGTACAGTCGATTCGAAATTGGCAACAATTTCAAATTTCTATTTTCTAAACATTCAAGTGATATTTTCATTAGTTTCAAAATGTTTTCTGAAAAATGCATAGTTTTTAAGTGAATTATACGATTATATTGATAAAATTTATAAAAAATAGCAACGTATAATTTATTCCAGTGGTTATTCACAGTATAGAAGTAGAAATTTAATTTATATAATGTAGAAGTTAATATTTATTTACGTTCTTGAAAAATAGTATCACTTAATCGCGTTACATAAAAAGCGAGAAATTTAACACAGATAAATGGACATTATTGTCATGTATTCGAAATAACTTGATATCACTAATGGTGGTAAAATTAGAACCATACTTTGAAAGTTACCCGTCATAAGATGGCTAATTTTGGAAGGGTATATACAGGGGTGCATACATACACGCACACACAGACACACACATATATGTGTATGTGTGCGTGAGTGTGTATCCGAATGTGTGCACTTATGTGCACGTATCTGTGCGTATGTATGCATAATTATGTAAGGCAAGGTGTTTGTGGGTGTGTGTGTGTGTGTGTGTGTGTGTGTGTGTGTGTGTAAATAATACAGAATGGAACAAGAACACAAAGCATCCAGACAGTTAGGTGATACAAGAAAGGGACAAAATATCTAGATAGACGATACAAAGAAAACATGGACCAATAACGTGATAGGGTATACAAAGGCGGACAAGAGAAACAACAATTCGAAGGACGGGCAAAAAAAGATTGGTCATTTGTAGCTTTCTTTCCTCAGTCAAGTCCCAGAAGTCACGACTATTTCGGGCAGTTACGCTTGAGATGGTTCGATGTGGTTGCCCCCAAAACAGTCTAAGTTAAGAGCATTAGACTCCTTTGCAAGAAATCTAGCAAATGTGTACGACAACAAAGATAAAATATAACGGAGAAAATGGTACAAATTTACGAATACAAACAAGAAATAACAACAGGTGTGTTTCGACTGAGAACGATTGAAATTGAGCTGGCGTGTATGAAGTGAAAGCCTAAGGTAGGCAAATAGGAGACGAACACAGGGTGTGTTGACGGTCGGCAGTTAGACAAAGGAAGAATGACCATGGCTGGCCGGACACCGGTCACGTGGAAGGAGGAGAGATGGGTAAGAGGCAGAGAGATTGAAGGGTTAGAAAAAATAGCAGAGACAAAGGTACAAGGGAGATAAACGAGTGGGAAATAGTGTGAGTTAAAGTAAGAGAGGGCCAAGAAATGTGAGCGAGGGGGAGCGAAATAAAGGAAGAAAAATGAGAGGGGGAATAAAAGATAGAATAAGAGTCGTACGCAATTTAGATACATACCTACTTTATGTTGAGCACAAGGGCGTACGTACGCCGCTATATATATATATATATATATATATATATATATAAACATGGAACATTAACGTGATACAGGACATAAAAAACATTCGGACAAACAGACGATACAATGGCGGACAAGAGAAAGTACAATTAGAAGGACAGGCAAAAAAAAAACCTGTCATTCGTGGCTTTCTTTCTTCAGTATATGCATATATATAAACCTGTAAATACATCCATATATGAATATGTGGGTATATATCTTGTGCGCGTGTGTGTGTATGTGTGTGTGTGTGTGTGTATGTGTGTGTGTGGATGTGTCGCTGTGGATTACGGACACAAATTCACACGTATTTCTTCAGTTTCTACGTCTCGTCTTCCATAACTTAGAATTTAATCTTCTACACACCGGTAGTATAGATATAATTGCTATGCTCTTAAACCATTTTTTTAGTGAATTTGAAAGTTTACCTTATATCTGAATCAGAAACTATCGAATTACATTTTTTTATAGACATATTTATTTCGCCCGCTATTCTACGTTTCGAAATGTTGATACTTACAGAAATTTTAATAGTTAGAGAATCTAATTTGATTATGAGCATTACAGATTGTTTCACGTGTACGGCAACGTCAAAGCAGTAAGTCATATTTTCTGACTTTTCGTACAATCTATGACCATAGTGCTGGATATCACATTAACAATTTGATATATATTTCGCTTAGATATAGCTTGTAGAATGTCGATGTATTTCTTTACATTTGTGTAGGCCATTTTAGAAATGTATTCTTGAGCAATTAAAGATCTATTAGCTAATGTGTACATGTAAACGCAATGTGTATGTAAAGTTGGCTGTAGATGTTTTAAAATCTACATTTGCTGATCACCAATCTAACTCGAAATGGATATATATGATTCGTCTATGCATAAATCTACGATTATAACTGTAGTTTGATATAAATATAACACGAATTTGCATCGCTGGTGCGCATATATTTCTGCACAATATCACAGCTCAGATGCTTGGACATTTGTCCCTTAATATATAAACGCCTATACATTCTTTGTCATTAATGAATGTGTAAGTGCGTGTGCGTTTGTGTGAGGGAGAGAGGGTAAGAGTGAGGGCAAATGATTTTCTGACAGTTCGTGCGAATGCATGAGGCACTGGTGTGTATATATATATATATATATATATATATATATATATATATATATATATATATATATATATATATATATATATATATATATATATATATATATGCATGTATGCGTGTGTGTGTTCATATACATGTATATGTATGTGTGAATACAAGCACGCGCTTAGACGCGCTATTCCAAAGTAAATCCTCTCTTTCGGTGACGCGAGTTTGACAGTTGTTTTCGCCCAATTGTGACAAGGGACTAAATTGCTTTGCAAGCCGTAATGAAGAGCTGGTCAAAAGAAGTTCAATGACTCCTACGTGTATGTTTAGTGCTAATTCCTTGCAAGTCGATATTGATTGATCTTTTTAGACGTGGAATCTTTGAAAGGCATCCACCGACTTGACGCACTCTTAATTTCTCGCTCGAAATCTAATTACATTCGAGTCAACCGAATTGCTTGCCTCACCTCAAAATGTAAACATTACATCTACTTAAGTGTTCAATAACTTCAGTAATTGGATGCGCTTTCATTACGCGTCTTATATTTTTGCTTTATCTTTCTTCATTTCAGCTTTCTTTCCCCCACTTTCTTACGGTCGGTGTTTCTTTCTCTCTTGCCCTCCACTCTCTTTATATGCTTAACACTCTCCAAATCTGTCGATGCGTGTCTGTGTACATACATGTGTGTGGATATGCATATATATATATATATCAATTTATCCACAAATGTTTCTGTAAATCTATTTGCTTATCTATCTTTATATGTATGTGTCTGCGTGTCTGTGCTGTATTGAAATAAATATATATATATATATATATATATATATATATATATATATATATATATATATATATATATAACTTTCTAGAACTAACAATGTCTCTCTATCCCTCCCTTTTCCTCTCTGTACTTAGAATGCATACACACACGCACACGTACGCACATATGTATTCTGAAACTTACACACACACATATCTTCCTACCTGCATTTATTTATATTCTTGGTATAACCACTTCCTCGCAATACACTATATGTCAATATGGCGACTGGCAAACCTTCCAGAATATCCATTTCTTATATTGGATCACTTATTCATCTTTCAATCGCCTTCTTACCTATATCTTCTATCGTTTCTTACTATTCTTGTTCCCTTCTACCACTCTTCTTTTTGCGTGCATTCTGTTGTTTCGCTAACTATATACAATGAACGACACATTTATACACGCGCGCACATACACACAGACATACACACAAACACATACACACGTACGCACACGCACGAACAACGCAATCTTATTGATACACAATTCACTACAGTTTTAATCCTCCATCTGCTTTTCTCAAAACTGTGTTCTTTTCTGTTCCCACGCTTTAATCTACATCTGACTCTAAGGTTCATTATTTTTTTTTTTTGTCTGTGCTATATTTCATTCTTATTTCTCTGCTACTTCGAGCAACCTCTCCGTCATTTCCCGTTGAGGCAGATCATCGTCTTCAGCCACACAGTATCAAACTCTCTGTTCTCTCATTCCTTGTAATCTTCCCTAATCTTTCTTTCCATTTCTTTAATTCCGCTCTGGCACTCACGCTTTCATCGTTAATCCAATACTTCAGTTAGATTTTAACTCGAAATGCTTGTAGCGACGTTAACTTGACTGACAGGAGGCTACGAATATCTCTTCAAACGTCTAAGAAACAAAGAAGCATCGCTTAAACAAATAAACACATCCGTATTAGCTAACACAAAGAGTATTTGTCAACCCTTTTCTGTATCTGTTCTTTCTTTACAGATGTCGATACAAGCAACTATCTTTTGTTCGCCAATCTGATCTTGCTTTACTTCTGAAACTGCGAGCTTCTCTGCATCTACACATCTTTCTCTCCATCTATTTTGTTAGCTGACGTGTTACACACGCACCCATACGCATAAAAGCGTGAAGATTTATCTCTCTCACTCCTCTCTCTCTCTCTCTCTCACACACACACATTCTTTCTCTGTCTCTTTCTCCCTCTTTCACGCACACACTTTCGGACATTTTCGGTATACGCAAATGAAGCTGCATTAAATTAAAATCACCAAACGCGTATCTCATTCTATATACATGCATACACAAACATACACACACTCACACACACACACACACACACACACATGTCTACATATATGTGTGTGTGTGTGTGTGTTTCTGTGTGTCGGGGGATTATTGTGTAAGTAGAATATTTGCATATATGTTTTTAACATGTCGAAGCAGATTCCTACGAAAATCATGATTGGTGCTGTTGGATACGCCAAAGGAGAATAACCTCTCTATAACGATGATTCTTCGTTCAACGCTCTCAGTGCATGGGTTCACGACCTTCTGAGGCACCGCTCTTTCGACCTGGCTCTCGTCAGTAAGTTCGATAACCAGTATTCACAGCGACCGTGTTACGAACAAGTATGCAAATATACATTTCAGTTCTCGGCGTAGACCAGTGGTACCCAACTTCGGATCCGCAGATCCCCGGTTATCAGCAAAGTTAGTGCTGGAGGACCGTGAAATGAACTAAATTCAAAGTTTCATACGGGTCTATATATATATATATATATATATATATATATATATATATATATATATATATATATATATATATATATATATATATATATATATATATATAAGGATAAGCATATTAAAAGGGGTCCGAAGGGAAATTCATTTAGATGCAATGGGTGGGAACCACTGATGGGAATCCCTGTGAAAAGGTTGGAAAAGGTCTCGTGTGTCTCGAACCGTGCCTGTAGAGCTTATCTCGAACAGGGAATGCTTGTCGATAGCAATGCCAGACCAGGGATCTTTGGTGATTGTCCATAGGTCCTGGCCCGAAAGTTGTCCTGAACAGGCGGGTCAGCTGTCCTTTGTCGACGCCCAAATTCTGTCCGAAAACGTTGTTGTACTACCCTCCATTAATCCTCTGTAGAACGCCTTTGTTGTAATGAAGTCGCACAAGTTTGGTCCCGGACGGCAGAGTTGCTTGAGAGCAACGTGACACTCGCTGTGCCATTCGCCTAGCCTGGGTCTCTGCTTGATTCACGACTGCAGTTCGGCCAAGGAGACGAGCTGCGGGAAAGCGCGCCGTAGAAACGGTGACCACACCGGTTTACCGTCGTCTATGAAGCGCCGGAGATATCGCAGTCTCAGCACATGTCTACGCATCATCAACCACGGCATGCCAAGCCCTCCATTTAGCGGGTATTGACAGCAAATGGATCGCCTAACCATCGGAAAGCTTCCCTTTCACAAGAAGCGGAAGAGTATGCGTTCCAGTTTGGTGATGGTAGGGTCGGGACAAGGCAAGACGGTCAGACGGTAATCGATGACGGACGTGATGTACACGTTCGGCACCTCCGCCCAACATTTTAGAGATAACTTCTTCTCGGGCCATTCCTTGGTGAGAGTGGTCACCCTAGTCGTTATTTCGCCCCAGTTCTTCTCCATTTGGAGGTCCGGACCGAGACAGACAGATAGATACATAGATACATACAAACATACATAGGTAGGTTGGTGGGTCTGTAAGGAGAGAGGGAGCTAGGGAGGTATCGCAATAGATTTAATTTCAAACGCACACACCTCTTCAATATCGTTCAAAAAAGCTCGATGTATATATATATATATATATATATATATATATATATATATATATATATATATATATATATATATATATATATATATATATATATATATATATATATATATATATATATAGTGGACGTTGGTGACTTCAAAACAGAACCGGTTCTCCTCCTGTCAAGGATTCCGGGTGAGCGTACCTTGCGACAAGAAACTGTAACCAGGGCAACAGCATCAATTTCCACCTCATTCACCAAATACCGGAAATGTTATATATATATATATATATGTATATATATTCTCCAAATACAATGTTTCTATACCCAAAACTTTCTAACATTTTTCTGACATAATTTAAATGTACACTTTAACCATGTAACACAAGCCTTCTGTACGTTTTTCACTCTTGTTTATCTTTTATACATCCAACCACTTGCTTTCACATACCAACTTTCTCACCTATATATATATATATATATATATATATATATATATATATATATATATATATATATATATATATATATGTACATACACGTAGACGCTGGTGTGGCAGTGTGGTAAGAATCTTCGTTTCCAGCTACCTGGCACCTTAGTCAACTTCTGCTATAGTTTCGGGCTGACCAAAGCGTTGTGATTAGTAGACGCAAACTGAAATAATCCCCTCGTGCACATATATATATATATATATTTATTTATTTATTTATATGTGTGTGTCTTTGTATCTGTATTTGCCCCCCCACCCCATCGCTTGACAACCGATGTTGGTGCGTTTATGACCCGGAAAGTTAGCGGTTCAGCAAAAAAGAGACCAATAGAAAAATGCTAAGCTTACAAATAATAAATCCTGGGATTGATTTCTTCGACTAAAGGAGGTTCTCCACCATAACCGCAGTCAAATGTCTGAAACGTGTAAAAGAGTTAAAGAGAAGAAGAGTACCCAAATACCACTATAAGGCATAATGCTGCTAAACTGTCTAAGATTAAATCTCTTTGCAGAATTTACTGCGTTGCTAATACAAGAATATATCAGAAATCGACAGACATCGTCGATTTCGTAACTCTCAATGTCGGCGGGGATGCTAGAAGTTTGTTGAGGCTTTTCAATACGGTGCATTTCTTTGACAATTGCTTAAATGGAATTTCTGCTTCAACGCGTAAGAAGAGGTTGATAAAACATTCAATAATATTGCCGAAGTCTTTTCGGGCTGTAGAAAAACTGAACTCGCTTTACGCCATTGAAGCAGCACTGAATTAAAATTATCATTCATGAATTATGGTAAAGGAAAACAGTGCAAGATGTCATAATGCTGGGGAAATGTTTGAGATAAAGGATGATCTGCTAACAGAAAATTGTCTACGGAGATATTTTATCACAGTCAGTACCACAGAATTATAAATTCTGACTGTATATTCACATGTTCATTTTAATTGAATGCACTTTCTTTTGTCTATACCATGTTTTCCTACAGTTTGACAACCTTCTCCAATACAAGCTAAAGTTTTATGTATTGTTCCTAATGTATCAAAACACGAATCTAATTTAAGTACTTACGTCTTAGTTCTAAGCAATAAGCTTTACTTTTTCATTCATAGTATAACAACTATGAATTGACACACGAGGGAAACTGTCACGCGTCACTTCTGTTGATGTCGTAGGTGCCCTCGTTTCCCGCCACCAGCTTAGACGAAATTCGTGCTTCGACTTGGACTGCATGTACGGTGTATTTCCACCGCTCGGTGAGCTTCCGAAAAGAAGTAAAAGTTTTTTATCCACTGATTCTTATATATCGAAGCACGAATTTCATTTAAGCAAGGGATGATCTGGAGAAGCTACAATTATTACGCAAAGAAAATATCTGCTAAAACATACCTTAAAGAAAGGGATACTACCTCTAAGTGGAGAGGAAAATATGTAAGTCTTCCTGAACAGTGGATTTACACCATTATTGTTGTTGTTGTTATCCAAACTCAATGATGGAAATATTGTTTCTTTGCTAGAAATCAGATTTCTCATTCTACAAAGAATGCTTGTATACAAAAGTAAGAAAAAGCACATATTTATACACACAAGTGACAGTCACGCAAATACACACACACACATGCATGCGCGCATATATATGTATATATATATGTATATACATACACACACATTACATACATATATATATATATATATCTAAATGAATATATATATATATATATATATATATATATATATATATATATATATATATATATATATATATATAAGAATTATGATAAACAGAAGATATATCTTATACCATTTATTCCCTACGTAATTTTCGTCATTATGGTTTGTAGTTACATCCGTTGTAGTGAATGTTCCAAGTGCAATTGCATACGGAAGCACAAGTGTTCAGCAGAGAAATAATTTATTGCATATTACACAAAGCAACAAGAGAGCGAAAAAGAGAGAGAGGGGGGAAGAGAGAGCCAGAAACAAGACAGCAATTTCACTTTTAAAATATAGTACGAACATTTCTATAAACAACATGGATAAATTTAGCAGATACTCTTCTTGTTTTTTCACTCGGCCAAGGTTGACTTAGCAGAACTATTCTATAACTCTGCCATTCTGATTTAGCAGCACCATTCACCTCAAGCATGTAACAAATCAGGCATCTATTTTTGTTCAAATGCAACATTATATGCACAGGAGTAGTTGCGTGGTAAATAGTCTGCTTGCCAACCACATGATTCCGTGTTCAGTCCCACTGCGTGAACGCCAAAGGCAAATATCTTCTACAATAGCCTCGCGCCGACCAAAGACTTGTGAGTGAATTTTGTAGACAGAAACTGAAAGAAGCCTGTCGTGTGTGTGTGTGTGTGTGTGTGTGTGTGTGTGTGTGTGTGTGTGTGGGTGTGTGTGTGTGTGTGTGTGTGCCCACAATATCGCTTGACAACCGATTCTGGCGTGTTTGCGTCCCCGTGACTTAGCGGTTTGGTAAAAAGAGACAGATAGAATACTGAGCTTATAAAGAATAAGTTCTAGGGTCGATTTGCTCGATTAAAAAGGCGGTGCTCCGGCATGGCCGCAGTCAAATGATTGAAGCAACCCCAAATAAATCAAAGAATCCTGCCGACATTCAATATGTCCCTCTCCTCACATACTATTTTATGAATTGATCGCTATTTGATATTACTAGATATTTTAACAGTTATGTATATTTTCAATTGCATAATAGACAAGTTGGCTTGCTTTGTATCCCGCATAAGATTTTTTTACATAGAAAATGTAAGGCAGCTGTGAGTTAATTTATGGAGAGATGAGTATATGTTGCTGTGGATACTTTCACTAATTCAGCCTTAATATCAAAGCAGCCTTGCCGTGACAATCCTACATTTTAATATCAAATACCATGTAGCACATTCAATATATTAATATTCCGCTACACGCAATATATAAATATTTCGTGAGTTCATTAATCTTATATTTCAAAATTGATTCAAAACACCGAGGGATGCTTTTCTTGATCACTCAACCTGCAAGTAATAGCAGAACAATTTTCCTCAAATCACACACGATGCGATGGATATTAAACACTTGTACAAGAGTAGGATTAACACCGGAGGAATGTAAGGTTCATACGCATCTCGAAAATGCTGAGGCAAAAGAGAAACTACAAAAAATTTGGTGTGCTCGTGGTAGAATTAAATATAGGTGATAATATTTAAGAATACGTTTTAAATTAAGATTTACTTATTGAAATAATTGCATTTATAAGACAAATGCATGAATATCACAAAATCATAATTGATAGTACATAATTATCTAGAACTGCAGCTAAGAATGCGCAATTTCAAATTACAGTGTCATTTGAAAGAAAAGACATCAACATTTAATAAATGCTGTAGTGCAATAATTTATTAATTAATCCAACAATAAATGAAAAACAAAATCAGTATTTCTATTGAAAGTGTACATATCACAAATTGTGATATGAGACTTTTAGATCGGAATAAAATTATTCGTATTGCTTCTGTTGATGTTGCTGCTGCTGCTGCTGTTATATTATATTGCCATTATTGATTGTAGTCACACAGTATACAATAACGTGAGGTTGTTGATTGAAGATAATGTGTCTACCGAGGGTTTGTACTGTTTGTCAAATCGCAACAAGGACCTCAGACAGATAGACTACTTTACGCAATATGAGTGCGGTTCCAAGTAAAACCGACTTTTGCAATACAACTAGATTGTAGGGCAATTCTAAAGTTTCCTGATTTTTTTTTTTTTCCAGATTGAATGGTATTGAACCCAGTGCTTCGATGGCAATAGGGATAAACTTTATTTAACTTAGCGATCTCAATTCTCAAGTCTCCATATTTATCAAATTTTTCTCTTCCTTCCATGATGATGTGTTGATCTGGCACTGCTAGGTCAATTATTAGGCACTCTAGTTTGTTCCTCCTAAAGGTTACTATGATTATTATTATTATTATTGTTATTATCATTGTTCAGTAGTTTTATTTTTATAACGTGCTTTCACTTCACTACCGAGCGTAGCTCTGTGTGCCTTGGGTATGTGCTGTGGCTTGTTGTGATGCTCTTATGGTTACTGTATTGGAAGTGTTTGGCGTAGGATGTGTGCATTGCCCAGTAGTGCAATTTTCTGTATGCTATATATATTTATTTGTAAGTCCTTGTGTTTTTGTTATGTATTTGTCTGAATATTTTTTTATCATACCTAAGGCACCTACTATGATAAGGGAACGGACGCACATACGTTCATATTTCGTTAGAACGGACGTACGTGCAGACGAAAGGGAACGGACGCACGTACGTTCATATTTCGTTAGAACGGACGTACGTGCTCTCGTGTGACCTGTGGTCAACTTTCTTTTCACTCCAGCCGCTGTGAAGGCAAGACGAACTACTAGCGTTCTACCTCAGATTTGCGTTTGGCCGTACGGCTTTTGAATGTTGTTTTCACTGTCCATTTTTTCCTGTCTTGGTTTGTGTTTGCCACCTTGGAATCCTCTGTGTAGTGGGTTGATCCACTACTCAGGAAGAGACTATTCTAGAGTACGTTCTGTCTTGTCTTCGAAACGTCTAGATAGAATAGAGACAGCTGATGAAGTGATATTCCAAGTGGCTTTCCGTTTTCCTATGTGTTCGTTCCGTTGCCTGTAGTTTATTGTTCGAACGTCCTGTACCCTGATATGCATGTATATACACATATAGATGTAAGTATGTACATATATGTGTGTATACATGTATATATATTCTTTGTATTATATATATATATATATATATATATATATATATATATATATATACAAACACAGGTGCCGAATCTCAAACGGGTTTCGAAATTAACATTTTCTTACCGAAAATATGTTTGCAGATAATTGTATTTTTTTGTGTAATTTTCACTGGTCTTGCCCGCTTTACGTTTCTGTTGCTTCGCTAAATTCCCTTTGAGAATTATTCGGTCTTAGGAGACACATGACATGTGATCTTCTTCTAGCGCATGACCAGTCCACATACTGGCCTCCTGTATATATACTCATATAAATCTTTAAATATATATATATATATATATATATATATATATATATATATATACGACGGGGTTTCAGTTTCTGTCTACCAAATCCACTGACAAGGGTCTGGTTGGCATGAGACCATAGTAGAAGAGTACCCTTACACACACACACACACACCCAAACACATACATACATACATATCTGCAAACGTACATACAAAAAACGTGTGTGTGTGCGTGTGAGAGCGAGAGAGAGAGAGAGAGAACATTGCTAACAATGAATGAAATAAAAATGAAACGAAAAAAATCGTATAAATGAAAGCTTGTAGCGAATATTTAAATTTGTGAACTTAGTAAATATTTCTTTCAGTAATTCATAGTAGTTGTTATCAAATAACGAATTAAAACTTCGAATGAAAACATTAAAACAGAGAGTGAAAGTTTTACAAATGAAATCGGAAAATTTGGCCGTTGCTACGTCGATACCTGAGGTTGACATTGAGAAACCTTTGTCAAGAAGTGATTCATTAATATAAAGTAATATGATTTATTTTTGATAAAAATATAATAAACTGAAGATGTCAAATTCTTTATGTATCTCAAGTATGGAAGCAATTCGCGTAGCCGTTTTCGCGTGAAAAGTAAATATACACACTTTCAGGTCAATTTTATATAAGATACACACACACACACACATATATATATATATATATATATATATATATAAATATTAGTTATAGAATAAAAACGCTGGGTTAACGACTCAACATATCACACGCCCTCAATGAACATATCTAAGAGATACAACATAATCAATCAAACATAAGGGATAAAAAGATATCAGAATAACGGAAGAAAGATAACGTAAGAAAATAAAATTAAAAAAATAGAAATATATAAGAAGGAAGATGCAAGAAATAGAACATATAATATAAAATTTTATACACGAATATATCATGTTAACCGATAACATACAAATAAATTAAGAATAATAAATTTGAGCTAAAGGTATAACACAATACACATATATATCATTTCATAGCAGTTCCGAATCAAGTTGCTGTTAAAATTAATACGATTCAAAATTTCGAATATATAATATAAATCGATATAAAATAAAACAAAATATAGAAATGAGGTACAATAAAGTAGTCCATCGGTTAAAAGTAAATGACAAAACTTTAAAATGATATGACGCTATTTAGAGTTAGAATGTAAAGTTCTATACTTCCCTCGGGTATATTTTATAATTTAAAAACAGAAGACATCAATAGGGAAGTCCGTATCAGTTAGGTATATACAAGAGTAAATATAGGCACCAAGCAGGTATCAGCAGGTAAAAGCATGTGACATTTAATTCTGCTCACCATGTCCAAAAGTTCACAAAACACATGGTTCAAAAGACAAATACAGCACCCAGTAGGTATCGATCGGCAAAATCAGTTTCACGAAAAACACGTACAATACCTATGGCCATATCGTGGGAACACCACTGTATTCTAAGCACAATAGAGTGTAAACTAGTGATATCTTTATGATAGGCACGAACGCCTCATTACAAAGAAGGGGGACATTACGAGGACAGAAAAGGGGAAAAAAATCATAAGCAGAACCCAACAAATAAATTGCTGGGGGTGTGGATTGAATGTGCTTTTTATAGCTAGTCAGAAAGTTTACAGTGACATACCGGAGACACTAGAACTGCCTAACGAGGACAAACTGGACATAATGTTGGCGGGGAGATTATTATTATTATTATTATTATTATTATTATTATTATTATTATTATTATTATTATTATTATTATTATTATTATTAAGGCTGCGAGCTGGCAGAATCGTTAGCACGCCAGCCAAATTACATAATGGCATTTCGTCCATCATTACATTCCGAATTCAAATTGTGCCACTTTGCCTTTCATCCTTTTGGGTTAGTTAAATTAAGCACCGGTGAAACACTGGGTTGATGTAATCAACACATCCGCCCACACACTAAATTTCAGGCCTTGTGCCTTCAGTGGAAAGGCTATTACGCTGCCGGGCAAAATTGCTTAGCGACATTATGTCCCTTTGTGTTCAAATGCCGCCGAGGTTGACTTTGCCTTACCTTGTCTACAGGATCGATAAAATAAGAACAAGTTGAAAACGATGATCGAATAATAGACTTACCTCCTCCCCCGATATGGCTGATTGTGTTCCCATTGTAGAAATGATTATTGTGTAAAAATTCGAAAACCTTATTATTATTACTATTATTATCAAAGAAATTTCGGGAATTAGGTTGTTAATAACAAAATCATTCATAAGAAAATAAACATATTTGATCTGTTTCTTAGAAAGCATGCAGTGAGAAAGAGAAGGAGAGATATATTAGCAATACGTCGGGGAATTAATATACAAAATGTTTACAAAGAGGGAAATTACAGGCATAGAAATAATTCAATTATATAAACTGAACCAAATAGACATATGTCACTAACTCTTTATAAACAGACACAAAGAGAGAGAGAGAGAGAGATAAAAAGAGAGATAAAGAGAGAGAACGAGAGAGACAGAGAGCACTAAATAAAACTTTGGAATGAGGCAAATGTAAAGAAGGTTAAGGAGGAAGAAATCGAGATTTCGCAAAGAATTCGAAAGGCATTGATATATGAAGAGACAGGGAGGATATAGTTAGAAAGAGATGGTGGGGGAAAGGAAATGACTTATTTTGAAATGCCTTTTGAGAGATCGATCCATGTAATGAATGTCATTGACGAGGGATTTGTCTTGAGGCGATCTGACATTCTAGGTGAAGGATTCTACTTTGAAAACTGAAAGGAGATCTTAGATTCGCATTTCCTTGAACATCAAGTTAATCGCCTTAGCTGGTTGATTTTTAGAAGGCAAACGAAAGCCACTTCACAATTTAATCATAAGTTCCTTGCATCGTGTTTTTTCTAACCTTCACAATTCTGTTACATTCATAGCTGCAGCCTTTAGACAATGGCGTTTAAATATAGCATATTTGTAGCACGTGTAATAATTTGCAGTGGCTGATATCCTAGGTCTTGTAGAAAAATGGCGCGTTAGACAGACCTTGTTGTGCCTCACTGTACCTGGAAATGTATCTGTTTATGTCAATAATATCCGGAATGCTACGTTGATTGTACATCGCGTTTCTTCTCAAACGAATTTTAAGTCATGTTTCTATTATATTATATAAAAGGTTACCTTGTAAACAGCTGTGCCATTATATCCAGATTAACGACAGATCCATCAGTAATTCAATGCATTTCTTATGATGATAATGAATTATATGCAACAAC